>NC_081426.1:2255000-2445596 GCF_949786415.1 Peromyscus eremicus | reverse complement strand
CCAAGAATAATAATATATCCTAGAATGTAGTCTGGAGACTCATTTGACACCCTGCTTCAGAGAAAGCATCAGTTCTGTTTGTCAGTACACATTCTTATTGTTTTAACCAAGCTGATCTCTTTTTGTAGAGACACTGGAGTAATGGTAAAGCTGTATCCGAACATGACTGCTGTGCTACTTCATAACACCCAACTTGACCAACGAAAGGTAAAAAGAAGGACACGTGTGTGTGTATGTGTGTGTGTGTGTGTGTGTGTGTGTGTGTGTGGTGACTGTGCATGGTGTGAGTACACATGTGTATGCAGGCATAGGGTGTCCTGCTCTGGGACACCCCATCTTATTCCCTTAAGACTTGGTCTCTCACAACCTGCAGTTTGCCATTCCTCATCTAAGCCGGTGGCCTGCAAGCTCCAAAGATCTTCCCTCTCTTCATCCCCTATAGTACTAGGGTCACAGTCACATGAATAACTATTCCTGGCTTTTTATACAGATGCTGGGGATTTGAACTCAAGTCCTCGTTTTTGTGCGGCAAATGTCCTTATCTTCTGAGCCATCTCCCCAGACCAGACTTGACTTCAGGAAAGGCGCAAAGCTACACAGAGAAACCCTGTCTCGAAAAAACAAAAAAATAACAAGAACAAAAAATAATAATATAAAAATTATGTAAACTGTTGAGAATTGTGTATTTTGCCTAGTAATAGTTTAAGTACACCAGCCACTAATGTTTGTAATGATGAAATGTAAAGAAATTGAACAGCCCTCTTTAAAGGAATGTAGTTTGAATATTCACTTGTACTGCTTCAGTTACTCTTGAAAGGACATTGTTGGCATGCTGAGTGAGCCACGCCCCTAGCCCACATTTCACAGGGCACACTCAATAGACGTTTGAAGGGCTGCACACTGAGGTGGTTATCTACAAATAGTCCGGGTGGTTTTCATTTTCTCCTGACTACTTTTATGTAGTTTTCAACCTTTGTAATTAATAGATTTTATTAGAAAAACAAATATTGCTGTTCACTTGGGGAAAGATGTTCACTTCTGTTGTTACTAGATAATTACATATAACTAATTAACTTTTTTTTTTTTTTTTTTAGATTAAACATCCACTGCCCTAGGATTAGAAGTTGGCCAAGAAATTCAGGTACTTGTGTTCAGTTCTTTAAAGGTGTGAATTTTACTTAAAGTTCCAATTAGTATTTTTGAAGGAATAGAATAAGCACCTTTGGCTTATATTTCTGTACAGTGTTTCTTTTAGAAGTCAAGGTGGCTTAACCAGACTTGCTAAGGATTTAGAATAAGATCCTTTCCCTCAAGGAGATCACAATTTAGCTTTAAAAAAAAAAAATCCACTTTAAAGCTGTGCAGATTGTCATTTGGAAACAGACTTAATAACATGGCTGAAAGCCTTGTCATCTTTTAGCGGTTGAGACTTTGTACTTGACATTAAATTAAATTTTTTAACTTACTAAGAATAATGTTGTTGGGGTCTAGAATTCTGATACTAAAACTGGCCCTGTCTTGTAGTCCTCTATCAGTGAATAGCAGTTGTTGCTGATCTGGGTGTGTTCTGGTTACATCTGAGTAAGGCCATGAGTTTATTCCCATTCCAGGCTCTTATTGTTTAAGCATCTCTGGGTAAAGATGAGGCCCAAGATAACATCCCTCCACATAATGTTTGCTTTACATCAAAGGGGACCTTAAGCCTGTTGCATTTTCCCTTGTTTGTCTTCTTCATGGAAAACTCTACTCTAGTGCAATGGTGCCTGAATCATAGAGACAATACAAAGCCCTATCTGAACTGTGACTTTGGTCTTAAAGTATAGGGACCTAGAAACCATAAAAAGGCACAGTTTTAGAAGACTCTAATTTGAAAACTAAATGTCTGCTCTCTCTCTCTTTTTTTTCCTGTTTGGTGGATTGGTTTGTTTTAGTCAGTAGCTCAGGCTAGCATCGAACTCAAGCCTCTGATGGAGTTGTGGGATTGTAATAGGGCATTATGCTTTGATTCTTCTTTTGTCTTTTTATAACAGCTATTTAACCAGATTGTATTTATTGAGTGTGTCTCTACATATTACTGAGCTGTGCTTTTTAGACACATATAAATATTAATTACTGCCTTATTTGGACAACACAAATTTAAATGTCTTTGAAGTTACATGTCAACTTTAAAGTCAATCTGTTTCTTTAACGTAGGTCAAATATTTTGGCCGTGATCCAGCTGATGGAAGAATGAGGCTTTCTCGAAAAGTACTTCAGTCTCCAGCTATAACTGCTGTCAAGACTCTGAGTGACAGAAGCAGCATTGTAATGGGAGAGCCTGTTCCCCAGTCATCGTCGAACTCTTCCCCTTGACCCCTTTTGGAAATGGTATTCAACAGTGACATTCTGCAAAACAAATTTTAATAGTCCTGTTTAATGTGTAGATTATATATAATTTAAATATAATTATTTGTATTAAAATGCTCATTTCTATAGGAGGACTTTTTTTGTCCCACCACCCAGCTCTTAAATCACAACATGGAGATTTATTATTAATTATGAAACCTTGGCCAATAGCTTGGGCTTGTTTTTAGCTAGCTCTTATAACTTAAATTAATCCATTTCTGTTAAACAGTGTGTTGCCCCACGTTCATTTACCTAATCTACATACCATCCATTCTGCTTTCCTGCTTCCTCCATGTCTCCTCACGACTCCACCCTTCTTCTTCCCAGCATCCTCTGTGCCTGGAAAGCCTGCCTAGCTATTGGCCGTTCAGCTCTTTATTAAACCAATCTGAGTGACACATCTTCACAGTGTACACAAAGATTATTCTACAACACATTTCATGTGCCTTTTTTATTTCAGGAGCAACCTATATTTGCTTATTTTTATTTAGATTATAAATCAATAAATATTTATTATTAAAAGTAAGCTATTTTTATATCTTAGGAAAGATTACCTTTTTGTTCCTGTAATTGTAAACTACTGAAAAATAATAGACCATTTATGCTCTCCTAAGGATCTTTTCCTGTACCTTCTATCTCTTCATATATAGAAATAGCCATTTTCCCTTAGTCATCTTATGGCTCACCTCTGCCCAACAACTGTGCTTGCCTACTCCTACTTTTTTTTTTTTTTTTTTTTTGTTTTTGTTTTTGTTTTTGTTTTTTCGAGACAGGGTTTCTCTGTGTAGCTTTGCGCCTTTCCTGGAACTCACTTGGTAGTCCATGCTGGCCTCCAACTCACAGAGATCCGCCTGGCTCTGCCTCCCGAGTGCTGGGATTAAAGGCGTGCGCCACCACCGCCCGGCGCCTACTCCTACTTAACATACTAGAGCTTGCCATTTTGAAAGCCAGAACCTTTTCTTCCGAGCAATTACACATTTAATTGGCATTGAGGGAGCTAATTTGATTCAATTTTTAATGGTATATCTTTCAGTCACAAAACCATAATATAGTGGTATGAATCTTATAAATGGGATTCTTGCTAGAGTGATTTTTTTTTTTTTTATGGTTTTGGTTTTGGTTTTTCAAGACAGGGTTTCTCTGTGTAGCCCTGGATGTCCTCAAACTTGCTCTGTAGACCAGACTGGCCTCAAAATCACAGAGATCCCAAGTGCTAGGATTAACCATCTCCAACTTTTTTTTTAATTACCTAAATATAAAACATTATGCACCCATCAGGTAACACTAGGTCGTTCTTTGTGTATGTAATTGGCACTGAGTGGATATATATTCTTGGTATAAAAGGTGGGGGAACCAATCAGATTAATGATATAATTTCTAGAAATAACTGTCAAGTTCATTATCATAATTTTTTTTTCTTTAGACAAGGTCTTACTGTGTAGCCTCAGATGGCCTGAAACTGAGATCCACCTGTCTGACCCTAGAGTGCTGCAGTCAAGGCCTGTGCCACCATACCCAGCTGATTGCTGTAATTTAAAACATGCGATTAGTCCACAAAAAGTAAAAACTACATAATTAGACTATCTAACCCTTTTACAAATCTTATAAAAACATATGTGAATTCTTACTCGGGCAGGGCTAATTCATAAGACATTAAATATGTATCTGTCCAAGCCAAAGACTTTTAAGATACATTTATACATAAGTCAACAAACATTATTCTGTGTGAAATAGCATATTAGACAGCATTGATACCCTTTCTAAAATAGTGACAATTAATGGAAAATTAAAGATCAAATTTAATTTCTATATTTGATATACTGTTATATAATAATAGTAACCAACCACCATAATCCTTAGTTTAAGGGACAATAACCATTAGTGGTTGGATTTCAGAATTATAATTTTGTTTTCTTAAATTTGCTCTTATTTTTCAAAGGGACCGTAAACTGCTAATAATTTAAAAAAACTGAAGCCAGTTCTTAGAACTCCAGAGGAGTACCACAGAGTTAAGTGGGCAGCAGAAGCACTTCACCTCTTCTGACCTAAGCAGGATCCTGAATGCATATGGTGTACACATAAATAAATCTTTCTAAAATATTAGAAACAACACTGGAGGCATGGCTGTCAAAGTCAGGAACAAAATAACCACCATTATTCAAAACTCTGGTGGTCTTATCGATGTATGAGATTAAAAGGGGGTGTCAGAAAAACAAAAACATTTGCAGATGATCACCCAAACCACTTATTACAAAACAATTAGGATTTACAAATGAGATGTCAATCATGCTTCATCAGGAAATAGCTGTCTTCTCCAGGAGTCCAAAGCTGCTATGTGAAGAGCTCATCTCACATTTCCAGGCTTTGGAGAGCTAAGCCAGCAGTGAGTCTGTCCCATTCCTGTAGTCCATAATAGGGTTAAATATCTGCTCCCAAAGAGTAAAGTCAATAGTTATAAAGCCCTCTAACTGAACACTTTGAAAACCTAATCCAAAGTATACTCTGACTTCCCAATACCGCATGCTAGCTGATTTTAGTTCCTTCAAGTGTATAATCTACCCTCTTTAACAGGCCCAGCAAGTCCCCATAGATTGTGCTAAGATTTAAACCTAATTACCATTCTCTTCACATTTCTCTTCACAGCTAGAAGAGAAAATCAGAGCAAATATAGTAAAGGACATTTCAAGAGGGAGGGAAGTGCTTGCTTTCACAAGGACTTACGAGCTGCTTCTACAAAGTCTAAGGGTCTAGAGGTGTCTTGAATACCAAAATCCCTAAGGGGCTCTCATGCACGTTTTTTTTTATTAAGAAATATTTTAATCATTCCACATACCAACCACAGATCGCCCCCTTCCCTCCCCAGACCACTCCCCCAATCCCCTCCTCCAAAAAGGTATGGCCTCCCATGGGGAGTCAGCAAAGCATGGTACAGTCAGTTGAGGCAGGTCTAAGCCCCTCCCCCTGCATCAAGGCAGTGTAAGATGTCCCACCATAGGCAATGGGCTCCAAAAAGCCAGTTCATGCACCAGGGATACATCCTATTTCTACTGTCAGGGGACCCTCAAATAGACCAAGCTACACAACTGTCTTGCCTATGCAGAGGTCCCAGTCCAGTCCTATGCAGGCTCCACAGCTGTCGTCCAAAATTGGTGAGTTCCCACTAGCTTGGTTCGGTTGTCTCTGTAGGTTTCCCCATCACAGTCTTGAAGCCCCTTGCTCATATAATCCCTCTTCCTTCTCTTCGACTGGACTTCTGGTGCTTGGCTGTGGCTCTCTGCATCTGTTTCCGTCAGTAACTGGATGATAGCTCTATGATGACAGGATATTCACCAATCTGGATTACCAGGGTAGGCCAGCTCAGGCACCTCATCCACATTTTAAGGCTTCGGGTTTTCCTAGTGAGAGCCTTGATTACATAGCAGAGACTAGGCTGAGCATTCAAATATCTTTATATAGAGCTCCATGACCCTCAAATCCCATGTCTACCCTTAAACTGCAAGAAATAAGTTGAGCTCAAGACTATCCCTTGGGGCCTAGATTTAGCCTCTGAAATACCCTGAATATCTCAATTGCAGTCTCTAAGTATTTCCTCCATATTTTTCAGGTGCCTGAATTTTTGCACAGGCAACATGGTTCCCCTCCTTTAGAATATTTGTATCCCAATAACTAGTGATCAGCATCAGAATGGCCACATTGTGCCAGAGACTACATAAAACCATTTCCAAATCCAATCCTACTGCTTGTTTTCTTAACTTAGTTATATCACCTGTGATGGCTATTCTTGGTTGTCAACTTGATTACATCTGGAACTAACAAAAACCCAACCAGCTGGGTAGGTACATGTGGTGGTCTGAATGAAAATGGACCCCACAGGCTCATAGGGAGTGGCACTATCTGAAAGGATTAGGTGTGGCCATGTTAAGAGGAAGTGTGTCAGTGGGGGTGGGCTTAGGGGTTTTATAAGTTCAAGCTAGGCCCAGTGGCTTAGTCTCCCTGCTGCCTATGTATCAAGATGTACAACTCTCAGCTACCTCTCCAGCACCATGTCTGCCTGTGCACTGCCATGCTTCCTGCCATGATGAAAATGGACTGAATCTCTGAACTATAAGCCAGCCCCAATTAAATGTTTTCCCCTATAAGAGTTGTGGTCATGGTGCCTTTTCACAGCAATAAAACCCTAAGACAGTATACGTAGGTACAGAGGGATTTTTTTCTTAATTAAATCATTTGAAGTGGGAAGACCCACATTTAATCTAGATCTTTTGAGGTGTGAAGATTCACCTTTAATCTGGGCCACACCTGCTGGTAGCCTATGTAAAGGACATAGAAGAAGGAAAGTTGCTTTTTTTGCCTCCATGTTCCTGCTCTTGCTTTCACTGACAAGTCCAGTCCTTCTCTGGACCCTACTTCTTTGTGATTCTGGCATATATGGAAGACCAGCTGAGACATCCAGCCTTGTGGACTTGAACTACTAGATTCTTAGACCTTCCATTGGTATATAGCCATTATGGGACTAGCTGGCCCACACTCTGTAAGCGCATGCGTGCGTGCGTGTGTGTGTGTGTGTGTGTGTGTGTGTGTGTGTGTGTGTGTGTAAACCCCCCCTTCCCATCAGTTATGTTTCTCTAGAGAATCCTGACCTTTGTCAGTTCTTGTCCTCAGAGAAGCAAAAGGGATTACGGTTAGCTTCCATATTTGAGTTTTGCATACATGCATTTGACCAACCTCTTTTTTTTTTTAAATCCAAAAATGCCTGTCAGGCAGGGGAAATGTCTCTGGGTAAAAGTGCTTGCCACCAGGACAGACAACCTGAGCTCCATTTCCAGGACCCACGTGATGAAAGAAGGGCAGTGACTTCCACAACATGTTGTGGCAAAGCCCCTCCCCTCACCAAATAAATAAATGTCATTTTTTAAAAAGCCTTTATGGCACTGATGTTTCAACAGTTAAGAACTCTTGCAGCGGGCCGGGCGGTGGTAGCGCATGCCTTTAATCCCAGCACTCGGGAGGCAGAGCCAGGCGGATCTCTGTGAGTTCGAGGCCAGCCTGGGCTACCAAGTGAGTCCCAGGAAAGGCGCAAAGCTACACAGAGAAACCCTGTCTCGAAAAACCAAAAAAAAAAAAAAAAAAAAAAGGGTTAAGGGGGGCTGGAGGGTTGGCTCAGAGGTTAAGAGCACTGACTGCTCTTCCAGAGGTCCTGAGTTCAATTCCCAGCAACCACATGGTGGCTCACAACCATCTGTAATGAGATCTGGTGCCTTCTTCTGGCCTGCAGGCAGAACACTGTATACATAATAAATAAATAAATTTAAAAAAAAAAAAAAAAACTCTTGCAGCGGACCAGCATTCAGTACCCAGAACCCACATCAGGCTGCTCACAACTGTCTATAACTTCAGTTACATAGCATCCAACACCTTCAGGTTCTCTAAGGATACCTGAACTCATATGCACACACCCACACACATTCATGCACATAATGGTTAAAATACTTTAAAAAGGCCTTTATGTTAAACATATATTTTTGTTCATTATTCATCCTCTAAACAATCCAGTATAACAAGTAGCATTTGTATTGAAATAGGTATTATAATCCAGAGATGATGAAAATTATTCTACAGGACCTGATAGGTTATAAGCAAAACATACACCATTTGATATAAGGGACTTTGAATACAGAATTTGGTATTGATATTGAGTCCTGGAATCAATTATTCAAGTCACCAAGAGACTACTACACTACACACACACACACACACACACACACACACACACACACACACACGCATATGAAAAACTTTCTTTAAAATAAACCATGAAACCTAATGGAAAAGAAAAATGTTCAAAAATTATTTAATATTTCAAGATAGTGATAGTCGCATTAAACCAAGTATGTAACTCTATAGGCCACACACCAAAAGCGGGCCCCATTCTAGCATCACACACGTGTGAGGGGGCTCTAATGGGGAGTGATGTAGTCAGTGTTTCCTGGAGAAAAACTCAACAGCAGGAAGCAGGAGCTGGAGACCTTGCATTGCCAAGTTTCTCTGTCCTTTCATTTATTTTTATTTATTTTATTTTATTTTTTTTATTTTTTTGGTTTTTTTCGAGACAGGATTTCTCCGTGTAGCTTTGTGCCTTTCCTGGAACTCACTCTGTAGACCAGGCTGGCCTCGAACTCACAGAGATCCGCCTGGCTCTGCCTCCCGAGTGCTGGGATTAAAGGCGTGCGCCACCACCGCCTGTCATTTATTTTTTTATGTATTACTTATAAAAAACAAAGGACATCGGGGGCTCGGTTGGACTAGAACTTTTTGGGGTAAATCTCTGATGCTGTCTTGAAAAAGACTGTTAGAGAAGGCGTGGTTATGGTGCAGTGCTTTCAGACTAGAGCATGCATTGGGCTCTGCACTGTAGATTCCTGCTCTATCCTTCTGTCCCCGCATCTAGAAGTATTAACGGAGCCAAAAACACTACAGAAAATGCTCTGGGAACCCTGATAGTCCCTGTCATAAAGGCTAAATGGACTTCCAGAATCTGTCCAGTGGTCTTGCCAAGGCCTTTCTCCTGAGGAACGGGCAATCGAAAGATGCTTAGAAATAACCCTGGGAGTATCCTCTAACATTGGGGGGAAAATGGCCTATGGAAAGCTTTCAATGGCCTTTCCAAAATAAATAATATTTTCCCGAGCTCAATGTACATTTTGTCCATATAAGTCACAGCAATGCCCAGCACACATGGATAACTGAAGTCCCGCTATATACCGTAGGCTGGCCCGGCCCTCTCAGACCCTCCCGTCTCAGCGTTCCCAAGTGCAGTCATTACAGGCAGGTAGAACGCCAGGCTCTATATTGAGAAAAGCAATTATAAATCAAATTTTGAAATTATTTTTAATCAAGCGCCTACTGTACACAAGATCCACCTTTCAGCGTACTGGTGAAGTGTTCACACCTAACCAATCTCAAGTGTGGTGATGACTACAACTCCCAAAATACACCGCGGGGTCAGCATGTGCACTTATCCCACGGTTTTCAGGTCAGAGCCGAGAGGGGGCCGAGCTCAAGGGCCGTATCGAGAACGGAGAGGCGGCTAGAACCACGCGATGAGCCGCGAGCGTCGCACCCGAGGGGCGGCGGCTGCACCCGCGCGGGCCTCGCCTCCAGCTCCGCACCTCGATGGCCGGCAGTGCGAGACCACCGGCGGTAGAACGCTTCTGTGGACGCCACAGTCGCCCGCGGCTCACGGTGGCCATGGGACACCGTGTGGTGAAGGGGCCGACCCCGGCTTCGGCTCAGTCCCGTCCGAGCACTCGGACTCCTCAGCCCGCCTCTGCTCTTAGAGCAAGCCAGAGCCGACAACCCGCCACGTGCCCAGCACCCACCCTACAAACCCCCAGGAACAACTCAGCAACCCCGCCGCTCCGGCCACCGTCTACAGAAAACCTCGCGAGAACTCCCCGCCCAGCTGAGATTCCCGAGCCAGGAGGCGGGCCGAAAGAGGAGGAAGTCCCTCCTGGGCCTGCTCGCCTCCGTCGCGTAGTTCTCGCGAGAGCGCCAGGTTTGGCTTTCCGGAAGTGTGTTCGGAGGTAGCGGTGCTGTGCTTTGGACTGGTCGGCCACCGTAGCCCCTGCGAGGACAGCCCGTGCGAACCTGCTGGAAGAGGAAGAGAAAGGCAGCGAGAGTCGGGTTACAAGATGGCGGATCTGTGGTAGTTACCGCGGCGGGCGGCGGCAGCGAGAGAGCGAGCGTGTTCTGGGGAGCAAAGGGAAGGCGCGGAGGTTGTGCGCAGGGGTGAAGGGAGGGGAACGGAGGGCACGAGCGGAGGGCCCTCATGGCTCTTGTCACTGCTGCTCGCGGCTAGACCTTAGGAGCCATGGTAAACTCGGGCCTCTCCAGAGCCGCCGCCGCCGCCGCCGCCGCCGCCGCCGCCGCCGCCGGCTCTCAAGAGTGAGGGGTACCGGCGAGGTAGCGAGGAGGCGGCGGCCGGAGCGGGGGCCAGCAGCCGCCATGTCGGACACACGGCGGCGAGTGAAGGTCTACACCCTGAACGAAGACCGGCAATGGGACGACCGAGGCACCGGGCACGTCTCCTCCACCTACGTCGAGGAGCTCAAGGGGATGTCGCTGCTGGTTCGCGCCGAGTCGGACGGTAAGGTTATCGGGACGCTGCCATAGAGGAGAGTGCCTGCGGGCCGGCGCTGCCCCGGACAGCGCGCTGGACAAACTGCAGGGCCTGGAGTTACTCTCCGTCAGACGTGGGCTCCCGGTTCCTCCGCCTCCATCCCTATTAAGGATTTGACTCCTTCCCCTCCAATCCCTGCCTGGTTGTTGAGGTTTAGAATGGAAGAGTGGGAAGTCGGTAGGAGACCAGATAGGAATCTCGCCCGTGAGATGACACCCACTACCCGCTTTATGTACGGTCTTGTCGTTTGTGTGTCTAGTATAAAAGGGTTAGTGGAACTGTTCTGAGTGTCTTATAAACAGGTTTCAGTTGTTGCAGTCGACAAGTACTGAGGAAAACTAAAACGGACTCTTTCTTGGAGTTAGTACAGACTGTTGCCACGATACAAACACGGGCACATACGTCTTTACTTTTTGATCCCTCCAGGTTGCCTTTATAGAAGGGTGGAAAAAGTTCCACCCTTCTGTAAAGGGTTCCACAGTCTCAGCAAGTTAGAAAACTAAAGCAGACACTTTGAAGTTGTGTATGTTGATTGCAGAATTCATAGAAAGCATTTTAATATTAAAAACTGACAGCCATAATTGAAACAGCTATTATCTGTACTTAAGAACTGCCCAATTGGAGCAACTGATATATGTAGGTAATAGAATAACAATCTTAGATTTATTTTCGGCAATGTTGTACTAATGCAGAGTCCCTTTATTAGTCAAAGGCATTTATTTCTACATTATGAGTTTTTTTGATGTTGTTCATTGTCATAGGAGAGGGATAAGTGTAATTTGTATAGTAAGTCTCTCCAAGGTCCTTGTAATTTGTTGTGTTAGACAGGAAATGCAATGAAACAGCTTTTGTTAAAGTTAGTCTTCAAATGGTCAGTTAGACCCTAAAAGTTTTATTTTAGTTTTCTCATAGTCTGAATATTGGTTTCACATAAATTTTTTCCCTTTAAAGACATGGAGATGGTAAATATGTGGCCTAGATCTGGGGAGAAAATATAAATTAAAATACATTTTATAGTTTCAGATGTTCAGCTAGTGAGAAGACATGAAACATTTGTAAGATGTGTGCTATTGATGAAGGCTTTATAATTTGAGACTTACATCCTTTTTTTTTTTTTAAACTCTTTCAGGATCTCTACTCTTGGAGTCAAAGATAAATCCAAATACTGCATATCAGAAACAGCAGGCAAGTAGTTGTTAATCTTTAAATTGAAAGACTGAATCTGTCATCCTAAAGTAGTAATCTGACAAAGATGGAAATATTTTCCATACGAGAAAAAAAGCTTGGTAACTAAAGTTAGAGACTATATGTATTTACCTTTCAGGTTGGTAGAGTTGAAGACTGATTGGCGGTTTAAAATTGTTTTTTAATTTAGCCACTGTTTGTATTAGAAAACAATGTATTCTTTGGTCTTGTTTAAAGTAAGCCAAGTCTCTGCTATATGCTCTGCACTGAAATATTTGTTCTGAATCACATTTGAAAGAAATGGCTTAAAAGAAGGTTCAAACTCCTCAGTTACCACCATTAAGAAAAAAATTCAACCGTGGTAGGGCATACCTTTAATTCCACCACTTGGGAGGCAGAGACAGGTAGATCTCTGAATTTGAAAACAGCCTGGTCTACAAAGCAAGTTCCAGGACAGCCAGGGCTACATAGAAAAACCAAAATTAGGAGCTAGAGAGATGGCTCAGCGGTTAAGAGCACTGACTGCTCTTCCAGAGGACCCAGGTTCAATTCCCAAGCACCCACATGGCAGCTCACACCTGTCTATAACTCCAGTTCCGGGCAACCTGACACCCTCACACAGACATACATGCAGGGAAAACACCAATGCACATAAAATAAAAAAGAAAAAGAAAGAAAAACCGAAATCAAAGGGGGATTCTTTTAAAGCAAGGAAAGCCTGTGTGTGGTGTGAAATTGGAGCCTATTAAGGTTTTTTTTAAGTAGCGTTTAAGTTCTGCTTTAAATTGTATGTGTATTTTTTAATAAAATTTATTGATACTCTATAAATATACTGGTAATTAATGTAACATTTTCTCTTAATATTCTTTATCACTTTGGAAAAGGAAATCTGTGTTGTTTTAGTTTTCCTAATTAGTTAACATGAAGATGATTGATAGCACTGAGTCATCTTTTATTTGTGAATGTTTTCATTTTTATTATGAAATATTATCAAAATTGAATAGTGTAGAGTAATATAATGGGCTCTGTTGTAGCACCATCAGATTTACCAATATTAACATATTATATCCTTTTCAGTCTTTTTGTAATGTTTAATATGAGTAGAGGTAAAAAAAAAAAAATCTGCTTTGTATCTATCTCATTTTATCCATTCTCTATTCCCCCTGTGATAACTCTGTACTAAAATTGCTGTGTATTCTTTCCATGCATGCTTTTATGCCTTTCCTGCATATGTCTTTTGTGTGTTTTTAAATTTTTACACTATTGATACCATACTTCTACATGTATTCTGAAATTTGTATTTTCACACTTTTTGGAAGATTTGTGTTATTGTAGGTAGATTCTAAAAATGCTGTATTATATTCTGATGAATTGATATATATCAATGAGACATTTGGATTATTTCCTCTGTGTGTGTGTGTGTGCGCGCGCGCGCGCGCATGTGGTATGTAAAGTCACAGTGACAGACTTTGTAAGGAAAAGAAAAATTATTTTAGGTTCATAATTATAGCATCAACTCTACCTTCAAGGTCTATGAAAATTTGGATGCTATAAACACTTCACATAAGAAATAAAATTACATTTATTGCAAAGTTTATTAATAGTAAAAATTTTAATGTAAATAATTATGCATGCAGTACATTCTTAGTTCCTTGAAATATTTTAGTATTCAACTGGTAGCTTTTTTTCCTCTTAGACAATTTTTATATGTGTCTGTCTTTTGGTGAATAATTCAATTAAAACATTTGTCTTGAATATTTGAATGTTTCTCTGTATCTTAGATATGTTTAAGGAAATTTAAATAAATGTGATTTTTAACTCAACTAGGCTGATAGTTAGTTATCTGTGTTTGCATGGAGTTTTAGCTACTTGTGAGCTTTTGCTTGTTTGTGGAGAAATACTAATATTTTGCCACCTTCTTTCTCCTACCTATATGAATATAAAATGATAAGGACATTGCTAAGTGTGACTCCTAAGTCATGAGCAGTTCCCTACACATTTAGTTGTAATAACAATTCTTAACTTGTGTAAGTGATCTTTTAGCTACTATTACTATTGAAAAGATCATATTAGCCAGATGGCGGTGGCGCACGCCTTTAATCCCAGCACTCAGGAGGCAGAGCCAGGTGGATCTCTGTGAGTTCGAGGCCAGCCTGGTCTATAGAGCGAGATCCAGGACAGGCACCGAAATTATACAGAGAAACCTTGTCTCGAAGAGGAAAAAAAAAAGAAAAGAAAAGATCATATTTATAAAACAGTTCTCTATCACTTAAAAAATGTGCAATGGTTCTTTTAATACTTAAGAATTTTGAAGCATACTTTCATGTATAATGTTACTATCTAGAAAACTAGTTCCAGATAAATGGGAGTTTTTAAATACACTTAAGTATGCAAAGCATTGGAGAAAATGAATTTTAAAGATTTATAACCTGGCAGTGGTGGCACACGCCTTTAATCCCAGCACTCCGGAGGCACAGCCAGGTGGATCTTTGTGAGTTCGAGGCCAGGCTGGTCTTCAGAGCAAGATCCAGGAAAGGCGCAAAGCTACACAGAGAAACCCTGTCTCGAGGAAAAAAAAAAAAAAGATTTATGGCATCTGAAAATGTTTTCTATAACCAGTCACATTTAAGTAATGTATTTCAAGGCTGCATATCTTTATGACATTTTCATATACATCCCCTACATGGACACACATACATCACTCTAAGAGTTGTAAGAGAATTCTTTGGTAATGAAAGGAATATGGAAAAGCATTGTGTGAATACAGGAGTGAAAACATGTGAGTGGAGTCACCTGTTTTATTTTCTTTAATCCTTTTTAAATTGGGAGGACCTTTCTAGTGGAAGTCATAGAGCCATTTGAAGTTAAATTTAGTTTCTTTGTAATACGTGCAGTTTTTTCCGATTTTAACCGAAGTCTTGCTCAGGTTGCACTTTTTACCAGGTTACACAAATTGGAATTTTAATACATTATTTTTATGTTTACTAGAATTATCACATTATCAACATTTGAGATTTTAAAGATTATTCTAGAAAGTTACTTCCAAAATTAAAAAAAAATGTTATTCATACATGGGTTTTTAATTAAAAACATGAGCAAATGGCTTGTTTATAGAATATTTTGCTATATTAAAATATGTTGAATAAATTCAGAAATAATTATTTAATATTCACAGTTACAGTTCTAAAATTATCCAACTGCTTAATTGTTTGCTCAGAATACATTGGTTTCCCTTTCCCAAAAGCAAAGTACTGGATTAATGGGCTTGCTTAAAATGTATTAGAATAAGTAGTTGTCAAATAACTGAATAGCAGAAGGCTATCAGTGATTCACAGTACTTCCTACCATGTCTAATACTGAAAAAGGTGATAGATGGAAAGGAGATGTATTTCCTTAATACACTGACACATTAGAAAGAAAAGAAAATGTTTATGCAGTACAGCATGAAACAAAGTGTCTGATATAGGTTTCAGATTTTAGTTACTTAAAAATCAATCCTGCTGATCTTGACTAAATCAGAAGTCAAAATCATAGTATTCTTATATAAATTCATATTTAACATAGTTTTGTGCTCATGAGTCCTCACCCTGGTGAAACAATAGAATAATAAGATACCTAATAAATTTTTTAGCCTAGACCTCAGTGAAAATGCATGAAAGCATTTCCTATGGAGGCAGCTGAGGTACAGAAAGGTGATGGATGAGAATGTAAAACAGGTATATTACAACGCGAAATATTATAAACAGCAAACTTGTATTCCACAGGTGTGGGCAGTAGAAAATTAGAGACAGGAGAAGGTGTTAGAGGCTGGAATCTATAAGAACTTCATTCTTGGTGGAGATGGTAGTTGCTGAAATCAATAATATACCTGCTTGAATTGCAGTCTATTCACAGAAGTTTTTGTTTGTTTGTTTTTTATTTGAGAGTTTGGTGTACCAAACAAGAGTGGGCCATTATCAATTCTTATTGGAGACCTAAAATGATGAAAGTGATACTGTGTTTAAGGAAACCAGTGGACAGCAACATGAGTAATAGACGAGAGGAGCATGGTGGAACAAAAAAGCTTTGGGTGGGAAAACCTTTTGGAATAATTGTGATTCAAGAAATGAAAATCTGGTAAATAGACTTGAAGCAGAACTCTGGTATGTTTTCAAGGAACTACTAGAGGACATGGTGAAGGATTGGCCATCAAAAAAGAAATCAGGCTGCTGCCTGCTGATTGCTTTGTGTTTTTATTATTATTTAGTGTTTTGGGCCAGAAAGTGAGGGTTCTTTCCAGAAAGTGAGACATTGAACAGGCTTGCATTCTTTTAGTGTGAGGCTTGGTTATTAAATAAATCTTTTTTATGTTCAGTGTGTTGACATGGGTAATTAAAAATGAGTATTTGTTTGAAGTCTCTCCTACCTCTAGTCCATGTGGTTTGTATTGCTAACAGTCATTACCATTTTCTTTCTTTGTTTTTGTGGTTGGTTGGTTGGTTGGTTGGTTGGTTGGTTGGTTTTTGAAATATGGTCTCACTCTGTAGCCTTGGCTGTCCTGGAACTCACTGTGTAGACTGAGCTGGCCTCAAACTCGTAGAGATAGGTCTGCCTCTGTCTCCCAAGTGCTGGGATTAAACGTGTGAGCCACCATGTCAATCACCTTCCCATTTTCTTATAGTCCATAGTCTTCCAATGATGCATATGTAAACAGGCATGTGTAGGCATACTCTCCCTTTCATAGGCACACTTGACAGCATTTTGTATGCTGTTCTGGGCCTTTCGTTTTGTTTTTTTAAACTTGTGAAGTAAATGTAGTCTTATTTATTTCACTTACTGATTTTTATCTTCGTGTATATATTGTAAATAAGTCTTAATATTAAGCATCTGGAGCTAGTGGAAGGGTTTGAGTTAGTAAAGCAGATCCTCTCTAAGAATCATAAAATGAACTTTTTGCTCCAGCAAGGGACCACCCCCTTGGTAGACAGAAATTATGAACAAAGCTTAAGTCAGCTTTGTTGAACTGCCCACAGTATTCATTGGCTCAGTAATTAGTAGGGTGTTGTTTACAGGCTGCTCCTAATCTTCTTTAGGGTTGTTTTGTTTTTTAAATTAAGTTTGAAATTTTTTGAAGAAGTAGCTTGGTTTTGGTTCTGTTTGTGGTGTGTGTGTGTGTGTGTGTGTGTGTGTGTGTGTGTGTGTGTGGAGGGGGGTTGTCAAATCCAGTACCTTGCACATGTTAAGTAAGCACTCTGCCATTGACCTACTTCCCAGTCCTTGGAAGAGTTTTTAGATTACCTGGCAGGGGCGCTACCATGATCACAGAGGTGGTTTTCTCAGGATGAGGCTAATCCATTGCACTCCAAATGTGCTGACCCCTGCGGTTTCCCCAAATGTGATAAAGGGGACTTGGTTTGTACTCTTGCCTGAAACAAACTAACAAAAAAAATGACATGATCCAAAATACATTATATCAGTCTTCAGATGTTGGTGAAAGGTAATAAATGAAAGAATATTTGGGGTTGGGATCACTCTGTAGTCCAAGCAGGCAGTTGATTAAGGAGACGTGGAGATGTTGAAAGAGACAGATGAGTTTAAACGAATTTATTTATTTATTTTATGTGTGTGTTTTGCCTGCACCTGCAGAGGCCAGAAGAGGGCATCAGATCCTCTTGGGGTTGTAAGCTGCCATGTGGGTGCTGGAAATTGAACTGGGGTCCTCTGGAAGAGCAGCCAGTGTAATGTCTCTCTAACCTCTAAAAGGTTTTTTTTTTGTTTTAAGGTCTTAAAGGTTTTTACTTTTATGTACAAGATTAGCACAATCTTTTCTACTGGGTAGATGGCCTTGAATAATCCCACTCAAAGAAGTCAATTCCCTACATGGAGAAATGGCTCAGGACAAATTATAGAAATGATACCTGAAAGGATAGTTTTCCTAAGTGGATTTTGAGGGTAGAGTTGAAAGAGCTGTTGAAGGATTAGGCCCAGATAATAAGAAGAAAAAGGCTGGGCTGAGGAATCAAGTCCAGGGTCTCATACAGGCTAAGCCAGTTCTGTGCTATTGAGTTGCACCCTGAGCCAGGTATTTTTGTTATTTCTTTGAGTTTTTGCTAGGCAAAAGCTTTACCTTTGAATGATATCTCAAACCCATTTTTAGCTTTTAGCTTTGGGACAAAGACTTGCTAAGTTGCCAGGACTGACCTTAAACTCATTGTGGAACCCAGGCAGACCTTCACCTTGCAATTATCCTGCCTCCTACTCCTCAGTAACTGCAGTTACAGGTATGTGCCAACAGGCCCAGTTGTTGTAGTTGCTTTAATTGAAAAAAACATAATAGTTCAATAAAATTTAGAATATTGGCTTCAAAGTTAGTTATGTGGGGAATAGAATACTGAGTGTATAAAAAAGTTTTCTTGCAGATTGTGGCAGTCAACAACTTTACTTCCAGCACTTGGGAAGCAATGGCAAATGGCATGCAAAGGTGTGTTGAGACCAGCCTGGTCTACCTACTGAGCTTCAGGCCATCCAGAGCCACACAAACCCCTGTTTCTCAATAAAAACAAAAGCAAAAACCAAGAAAAGGAAAGGAAAGAAATTGATGATGTAAGGGCACTCAATTACTTTAGTTCAGGTTTTGTTGTTTTACCTGCACATATTTTTTAGGAAGTCAGAGTCAGAATGATTTGGGCCTTAGATACCTGCATAACCAATTTGGATTTTATTCTGTAGTTGTAGTGGTAATCCAAAATTACCACTGAATTTGAAGCATGAGGAGTTTAAAGAGTTTTTGTTTATTTTTTAATTGGGGGTGGGAGGCAGGCAAGGGCATGTGCCCATGAGTGCAGGTGATCGATCAGAGGCCAGAAGTATTGGATCCCTCTGGAGCTGGAGTTACAGGTGGCTGTGAGCTGCCCAACTTAGGTGGTGGGCACCAAACTCGGGTCTATGCTCTTAACCACAAAGCCATCTCTCTTGCTCTACATGTGGATTTTAAAAGAAACCTGCCTCTTTATTGGTTTTCTCAAAAGGAAATGATAGTTATGGTTGATGTCTGATAAGTCAATGGTTGAGTCCCAAAAGCTATGTGGCCTTCTGAGTGAAAAGTAACATTTCTGTGAGAAGTCTTTTGCTCATACTGTCAGTTATTGTTGCCTAGCTACTTAACCCTAACAAAACAGATCAAGTAAAACAGTTGAAAACAATATAAATAGAAATGAAGATAATGGTCAAACTTACATTTAGACTCCTATTGTTAGCAGTCAGCAGTGTGACAAACTGGAAACTATGATGCTGTGACAAGAAGTTAGGACTCCACAAAATTTTCAGGTATTAAAAAATATTTTAGCCTGGCAAAATTGGTGCACGCCTTTAATCCCAGCTCTCAGGAGGCAGAGGCAATCGGATCTCTCAGTTCAAGGCCAGCCTGATCTACAGATTTTGTTCCAGGACAGCCAGGACTAACAGAGAAACCCTGTCTCAATAATAATAATAATAATAATAATAATAATAATAATAATAATAATAATAATAATAATTTTCTACCATTTGCAGGTTTACTATGCTCTTAAGTTCTAAAAATACTGATGGTTAATAGTAAATGGTTAACCATTCAAACATTAAACATTTTGCTTATTTCATCTTTATATAATCCTTTTGTTTCTTTTGTATGTGTGTTGTATGAAGTAATTGTTGCTTTGAGACAGGGTCTAAGGATGTAGTCCTGGTTGGTCTAGAACTCATGTACCTGGCTGTCCTCGAAGTCACAGAGATCACTTGCCTCTGCCTCCTTAAAGGTGTACACCACCACACTCAGCTTGTATATAAGATATTAGTAAATTAAGACATAATCCATGTTTTGGAGACTATTTATTCATGAATCTTCAAATGGGTTGTTAAGATGATTTGGACTGAGGGGAAGATGGAGAACCTGAGTGGGTGCTCAGATGCATTAAGTGGATCTGACTATAGTTGTTCTGCCTTTATCTCTAGAACTTTTTTATTACCTGCCCCCACACGCACCTTAGGATTGGTGTGTGTGTGTGTGTGTGTGAGTGAATGTATGTGTATGCATGGGTGCAGGTATTGCAGAAGACTGAAGAAAGTATAACTCCCCTATGGTTGGAGTTACAGGCACTTACAAGCTATGCCATATGAGTGCTGGGAACCAAACTCTGGTCTTATACAATAGCAACAAGTGCTCTTAACTACTGAACCATCTCTCCACACATCTCCCTTCTACTAGTTTTTAAAAAGGGTTTGAAAGCACATCTGTAGATGGTATAAGCACCTCAAAATTTGAATTAATAATTTTGATGGCAAATTTCCTTTTTAAGGTATATAATCAGGAAGAGGGTAGAGCAAAGATTTCCAAAATGCTACCTGGGATTGCAGGCACACCCAGCTTATGTGTGTGCTGGTTAGTTCTTGCCAACTTGGCACAAACTAGAGTCACTTGGGAAGAAGGAACCTTGATTGAAAAATTGATTTCCAGACTGACGTAGGCCCTCTGCGTTATGTGTGTAGCTTGGTCTTCTTGTGGGACTTTTAACAATGGGAGCAGGGGTGTCTCTCTGTCTAACTCTTTTGCTGTCTTTTGGGACCCTATTCCTCCCTCATATTGGGTTTACCTTTCCCAGCCTTAATACAAGGGGAGGTGCTTAGTCTTACTGCAGCTTGATGTGCCATGTTTTGTTGCTATCCATGGGAGGCCTGCCCTTTTCTGAAGAAAAAGGGAGGAGGAGTGGATTGGGGGTGTGGGGAGAAGGAAGGGAAACTGGAGTTGGGATGTAAAATAAATAAATAAATTTAAAAGAAAAGGGAAAATTGATTCCATCAGTTGCTTGGTGGGCATGTCGTGGAGCATTTTCTTGATTACTGATTGATGGAAAAGGGCCCAGCTCACTGTAAGCATTGCCATTCCATGGCAGATGTAGGCAGATAAGAAACTGAGCAAGCCAATAAGCAGCTTTCCTCCATTATCTCTATTTCTGTTCTTACCTTCAGATTACTGCCATGCACTCCTGTTTTGGCTTTTTGGCTTTCCTCAATGATGAAAATAAGTAAACTCTCCTCTTCCAGTTGTTTCAGTCAGTTTATTATACCAACAGAAAAATGACTAGGACAGTTGCGGGGGGGGGGGGGGGGGGGTCAAACCCAGGGCTTCATGCATGCTAGACACATTCTGTCCAGTGAGCTACATCTCCAGCCCCATTTCTCATTTTTAAATTTAAATTCAATTAATTAATTAATTAATTAATTAATTAATTAATTAATTAATGGTACAGGGTCTCACTTTGTAATCCTGACTGGCCTGGAATTCACTATGTAAACCAGGCTGGCCTCAACCTCACAGATCCACCTGCTTCTGCCTCCCAAGTGCTGAGATCAAAGCCTTGTTGGTTTCACCTATGTTTTTAAAACAAAAATTTACTTTGTATCCAAAACAACCCTGTTCGTTCATTTTATTAGACTATTACATAGTTAATTTAATGTTTGATGTGTATATGTGTGCATTTTAATTAAATCTAAATCTTAGAAATAATTACAGAGTTTGAAAACCTAACCTTTTAAAATTAAGGGCACAATTGAGAATACTCTGAATAATAAATCTTAGGTTATTCTTTCTGAAAACTGCTGATGGGCCACACTTCCTAAGCCTCCCCATACAGTACCAACAGGGACCAAATATTCAAATGACAGAGTGTATGAGGGACTTACCACCATATTCTGCTCCCTGGTACCCAGAGTCTCGGCCATACCATAATGCAAAATGCGTTTAGTCCAACTTAAAAGTCCTTAGTTTTTTGCAGTCTTAACACTGTAAAAGTTAAAAGTCTCTTCTGAGACTCAAAGCAATATCTTAACTGCAACTCCCTATAAGATCAAAAAGCAAATTACATATTTTCAGCATATAATGGCATAGGGAGGAATGAGAGCATAGAAAATACTGGACCAAAGCAAAGAAACCCAGTAAGGCAAATTCCAAAGTGTCTGATAGTGGCTCCACTCCTTCTTTGCTCCCTGCCTATCCCTTGAGCTGGTTCTACTCTCTGTGTGCAGCTTTCCTAGGCAGATATTTATGTTTCTAATGTTTCAACATTTGGGGATCTCTAATTCAAGTCGGGCTGCACTTGCACAGTTTCATGCAGTGACCTCTCAGGGGTTCCATGAAGGAAATCCCCTACACTCAGTGGCCCTCTGAAACCACCGAAGGTTCTATGGCTCCAATTTCTCTTGTGTCCTTCATGACTCTAAAGCCAGCATCATGTACTTGACACTGCCAGGTTCAGCCACCAACTTGAGATGAACTTTGGCCTACTGGAATCATATCTGTAGAAGCTTTTGTTTGTTGTTGTTTATAGGACTAAAACCATAGCAGCAGCAGAAAACCACCTTGTAATCTCTTTTACAAGTTTGACTTTTAGCTGGGTAGGATCTTGCCTCAGCGACACCTATCGTGGTTTGAATGAGAATGACCCCCATAGGTACATATGTTTGAATGTTTGGTTTCAAAAGCCTACCTTATTCTCATTAGCTTTCAGCTACTGCTCCAACACTATGCCTGCCTGCCTGCTGCCATGCTCCCCCCCCCACCCCCATAATGACTGTAAACTCTACTGTCCTCTGGAACCATGAATGCCGAATTAAATGCTTTCTTTTATAAGTTGCCTTGGTCATGATGTCTCTTCACAGCAATAGGAAAGTAACTAAGACAGTACCCTTTATCTGTCCAGTACAGCACAAGCATCTCCTTAAGCTCCTTATTTCTTTTTGCAGAAGCCTTGGGTATAACATTAAGTTTCCTAGTGTTCTTTTTATTTTCAAACTCTACGTTCTGTAAATCTTTTTACCCCACTTAGTCTTTTTCATTGCATTCCTGCTTAAGAGTGTTACTGATAAACATGAAACAGAGTCAGTATTAGTATTAGGCTGTCTTGAAATCTCAGGAAAAGGAATTAGTCCATTACCTTTTATTTATTCATTCATTTATTTGTGTTTGTTTTTGGGGGGGTGTTTTAGAGACAGGGTTTCTTTTTGTAGCCTTGGTTATTCTGGAACTAGTTCTGTAGACCAGGCTGGCCTGTGCCTCCTGAGTGCTGGGATAAAAGGTATGTGCCATACCACCTGCCGTTCCTTTTTAATTTAATCTCAGGCATGTTCTCAGGACAAGGACAGAAAGCAGTCACACACTGCCAAAATATCACAGAACTAGTCTCTAGCCCAGTTGTTAATATTGTTCCTCTCTGAAACCTCTGGGCCAGGCCTCCACAGCCCACATTGCTCTCGGCACTACACTTTTAGTCTCCTACTGGGAAGGTCCATAAAGCTCTGCTTACCATGTCAACTATTTATCTAGTCCAGCCTCTCAGAGTCTTCCATATTCTTCGGAAAAATATAGTCACATGGTTAGGTTCTTCATAGCAGGAGTTCATTCCCTAGTACCAGCATACGTATTTGTTGCTTTTCTGTTTTTGTGACAAAACACTATTTCCAAAGCAAACTTATAGAAAGATTTATTTGGCCTTCACTTCCAGTGTCCATAAGAGTCTGTCACTGTTAGAGTGAGGAAGCATGGCAACAGGAACAGCTGGGACCTCAGGGCTCACATCTTGAACCACAAACAGAAAACAGGAACAAACTGGAACTGGTACAGATGTTGGAACTCTTAAAGCCCACATCCAAGGCCAAAAAGACCATACTCCTAAGCTTTCCCAAATACTTCCAACTGGACACCAAGTATTCAAGTGTCAGAGGCTGTGGGGCACATTTACCATTCAAAGCACCACACATACAAACATTCACACATAAAACAAAAATAAACTTTTTTTTTTTTTTTTTTTTTTGAGTTTTGTTTTTTTCTGAGACAGGGTTTCTCAATGTAGTTTTGGTGCCTGTTCTGGAGCTCCCTCTGTAGACCAGGCTGTCCTGGAACTCACAGAGATCTGCCTGGCTCTGCCTCTCAAGTGCTGGGATTAAAGGTGTGCGCCGCCACCGCCCGGCAAAAATAAACTTTTATATATATGACAATATAGGATTAAACCTAAATTTGTCTGAAGGTATTTGCATGCTTTTAATCATTTGACAACCAGTTAAAAAGAAAGGGTCGGCATGTAGGTTGTTGGTGAATAGAATGGCTGACTTCTGGACAGCAGAACCTATTTTAGCTTATTTAGAAATTGCTCAGTGTCTTTGTTTGTTTGTTTGTTTGTTTGGAGACAGGGTTTCTCTGTGTTGTTTTGGTGCCTGTCCTGGATCTCGCTCTGTAGACCAGGTTGGCCTCGAACTCAAAGAGATCCGCCTTGGCTCTGCCTCCCAAGTGCTGGGATTAAAGGCATGCACCACCACCACTGCCCGGTGCTCAGTGTCATATATAATACCAAAGTTTCTCTTCCATTGAGAGTATAGTACAAAACTTTAAAGGTGTAGCAGAATACTTTATAGATGTGCTCTATCGCTTGAATGTATTTTAACTGCCAGTTCTTTTGAATTTGGTTTCTATTTTATAGATATATCTTTTCCAGTGTGGTAATGAGAAATCTTTTTTTTTTTTTTTTTAAACAGGATACATTAATTGTTTGGTCAGAAGCTGAAAATTATGATCTGGCTCTAAGTTTTCAAGAAAAAGCTGGCTGTGATGAGATCTGGGAAAAAATTTGTCAAGTAAGGTTTCTTTTTATGTATCTTTATAAATATGATTGTACACATTGTTCATTTTTTTCACTTAAGGAGTATGTGTTAAACTATGGGAAGGTAATAGAGTGAGATTTTAATACTCTAGCATGGATTTTTATGTGCATTTTTCTGGTGCTGGGGATCTGACCCAGGTCCTAATTCATACTAAATAAATGTTTTGCCGCCTTTAATCCTAGCACTAGAGAGGCAGAGGCAAACGGATGTTTAAGTGTGAGGACAGCTTGGTCTACAAAGCCATTTCCAAGAAAGCCAGGGCTAGACAGAGAACCCTGTCTTGAAAAAAATAAAACAAAGGAAGTGTTCTGCTACTGACCTGATCCTCAGTCTTAGATATTTTTTTATTTATTGCATCTGATTATTTCACTTTAAATTAGGAACAACAACAACATCATAATTTTTAAGCTTTTTTTTAAAAATGTGAGCAAGACTGTGAATGTAACTCAATTGTTAGAGTGCTTCCCTAACACAAGGAGGCCTTGGGTCCAGCCCCAGTTTGGTAATCCTAGCATGATGGTGAGCACCTGTAATCCCAACAATCAGGAGGTAAAAGCAAGAGGATTGGAAGTCTAAGATCATCCTCAGCTTCATAGTAAGTTTGAGGCCAGCCTAAGTCGTATGAGGCCGTGTCTCAGAACAGAGATTGGGGGCATGAGGAATGTGCTCAGTAATGTAGAGTAACTGTAAAACTCCCTCCCAGACAACTCCTGCACTCAGCTGCACATAATGCAGCAAGATTAGCATCTCCTGTTAATATAGAGTATTAGTTGCAATTAATAAACTAGTGTTAAATGCTATTTTTAACTAAAACTCATGCTCTGTTTTGATCGCAGCTGTTTCTTAATGTCCGTTTTCTTTTCCTATGATGCCACATTGCACCACTCATGTCTTCTCATGTCTTCTTCTCTTCTTAGGGTTTTTTTTAGCTGTGATACTTAGTAATTGGAATTTTAAATTGATTGTGTCTTTTTGTTTTTAATGACAGATCTGTTTCAGTGAATACCTAGTACAGGTCTTTATTTCTAATAGGTTGATTTTATTATTTGGCTATTATCAGTCTCACTTGAGCTTTTGTCTATAATAATTTTATTTGTAAATCTGACCATAATCATTTTTGTTTGGCTTTTATTTTTTGCGGGGGCGGGGTTTTTGTTTTTGTTGTTGTTGTTTTTTTTTTTTCCTGTTTTTGGGTTTTTTGGGTTTTTTTTTTTAATTTTTTTCAAGACAAGGTTTCTCTGTGTAACAGTCCTAGCTGTCCTGGATCTCGCTCTGTAGACCAGGCTGGCCTCACACTCACAGAGATTTGCCTGCCTCTGCCTCCCAAGTGCTGAGATTAAAGACATGTGCCACCACCACCTGGCTCTTGTATGGCTGTTTTTAATTTGTGCCACGTACTTCAAGAAATTGTAGCCAGGCATATTGATGCAAACCCATTTTCCCAGCTTTTAGAAGGTGAACACCAAAGGATCAAGAGTTTGTGGTCATCCCAAGGAGGAAGGGAGAGTAAGTGAGTGTGTGTGTGTGTGTGTGTGTGTGTGTGTGTGTGTGTGTAGCTAGATTAGATTAGATTAGATTAGGTAGATAGATATACAGATATACATACAGATATGTGTATGTGTATATATATATGTGTTTGTGTGTGTAGATAGATATATACATGTATGTGTATGTATATGTGTGTGTATATATTATATGAATGAATTTGAGGCTAGCGTAGAATACATGAGGCCCTATCTTAAAAACACAAAGAAAAATTTAAATGAATCTTCCTATTCCCTCTGACATGTAGCCCTGAGTCAGCAAATTTGTAGCTGGAAATGGACAGTTTCTTTTACATGATACTTGTTAGCATTATTAATATACATTATTAAATAGCAGAACTCTGATATACAAAAATCCAGTATAGAGTGTTTCATGTATTCATGCAAAGTATACATGGAGTAAAATTGAAATTGTTACACTGTTGTTTTGCCTTTCTGTTTTTTCTGTCTTTAAATCTGCAAATAAATTTTATTTTGTTTCTCTCTTGTGTATTCCTTTAAAAACCAACTGTATTTTTAGCATATTAAAACTCTTTATATTAGAATTTAAGAACTAAAAATGATCTGAATTGTTAACCTTTTATATATTTTCAGTAAATACTTACTATTCTGCTCTTAATTTATACTTTAATCCATGAGTGAAACTTATCTAAGTAAAAACACATACTTGAAGTATAAAACTATTAAAATCACTAAATTATAAAAAAATATGGAAACATTTATGAAGCTGTTTTGAGTATTTTAATGGCATATGGAAGTAACTTTTAAATGATAAATTTCAAAAATTAGAAAGATTAACACCTTTTTTAGAATTGCAATGTTGGTTTTTCTATCTGCTGTAACATAGCTGTGCATAGTAATATTTTTCAGTAAATAGCATATTAGATTATACCTGTTTATCATCTCGGCCCTTTCTATTTAATATATGGTTTGAAATATACATACATATATGCCTGAGACTTCATATATTTGTCCTAGAAAAAAAAATTTTAAGTATTACATTTATTTACTTGTGTGTCTGTGTATTGTATGAGCACATGTGCCACAGAGCATGTGTGGAGGAGCACAGTGTGGCAGTTCTCTCCTTCCACCCTCTTGGTCCCAGGGATCAAACTCAGGTCATCAGGTTCAGCAGCAAGTTCCTTTACCTGCTGAGCTATTTTGCTGACCCTGCCCTAGAAATTTTTACTTATTGTCTTTTACTGTTTCTTTTCAGGTAGTTCTGAAGGTTCACAAGACCACTTGTAGATACAATAGTTGGTTGAAAAGATTCAAAAGAACTCAAAAAAGATGTTTTCTATCTAGTTACATTTTACTACTATAGTAGCACATACAGATTAAAACCAAATGGGAAAAAGCACATGGGGCAAAAGTTTGAGGACAGTTCCACACGAGTTTCCAAGTCTGTGTTCTGATAGTCATACAGACAGCACTTTAGTTCTCTCAGCCTCAGTGTATGGCAGCACATTAAGTGTTGTCAACCAGAGCAGCTTACTCAAGTATTTGTGTCCAGGGTTTTACTAGAGATAAGTTACATCAGGTTGGCTGACCTTAGACTCCAGCTTCTCCAGAGGTCAAGGATGCCTCCTAATCCAAGGAACGCACCGTAAACCACATTGTTAGCATGGAATAATGCATAGCCCTAGGTCCCCACATAATAACTCACCTCTTTAAGATATAGGATATTACAGGTGTATAGGAGTTGCCCCTCAGGACCTCAACAAACCTTTCTTTGGGTAGGTCAATCCCTCAACCAAGATGCTCTTCCACTGGAGTGATCAGCATATTTGAGGACCTGAGGGCTAGTGAGATGGCTCAGAGGGTAAAGATGCTTGCCACCAAGTCTGACAACCTTAGTTTGATTCCCCTAGAACACATGGTAGAAAGAAAGAATCAACTTGGACAAGTTATCCTCTGACCTCCACAGTACCTTCCCACAAGGAAAAAGTAAAACAATTCTTTTTAATGATTTTATGTGTATTGATGCTTTGCCTACATGTACGTCTGTGTACTATGGGCATGTGGAGCCATGGGAGGCCAGAAGAGGGTGTTGGATCCCTGGAAACAGACTTAGAGATGGTTGAGACATCACGTGGGAATCAAACCTGTTTCCTCGCTGCTCTTAACCACTGAGCCATCTCTCCAGCCCTGTAAAGCAAATTTTTAAATGGCCATATTTGACTAAGCATCTACATTTAGTATAGTACTTAAAATGACAAAACAGTAGAATCATTATGAATATGCCAGACATTTGAAGGAGCCAATATAGGATAGACATATTAAAACACGCACGGGCCAGTGTGATGGCATTTGCTCTGTAAGTGTGATGACCCAAGTTTGATCCCCAGAACCCACAGTGAAAGCAGGGAACCAATTCGACAGAGTTGTTCCTTGACCTCCACAGACACACCATGGCACTGGCCACACCCACTAATTATAATCATAAATAAATATAAAGAAACAACTACACTACTCTATAAAATTTGGGAGTTTTGTTTGTTTTATACTAATTTTGTTACTATTTCCTCCTCGATTTACTACAGTCTGTACCTCACAGTAACTGTTGAGAACTTTCCTGATGACCTTCCTGATCTCAGTCTCTGGAACCCCCCACATGGTAGATGAACGGAACTGTTGTCCTCTGACCTCCATGTATGCACTGTGACATGAACACACACCCAAAATGATTTGTTTTTTAAACATAGCTGTTTAACATAGAATTTACCCAAGATGGACTTGGTGGTACACATCTTTAATCCCAGGACTCATGAGGCAGAGGCAGGTGGATCTCTGAGTTCAAGGTCATCCTGGTCTACAAAGTAAGTTAGTTACAGGACAGCCAGAGTTATACAGTGAGACCTTGTCTTTAAAAAAAAAGGAAAGAAAAAAAGAGAGACGAAAAGAAAGAAAAAGGGAAAGAAGTATTGGTAGGTCAGAAGTGGTAGCACGTACTTTTAATCCCAGCACTGGGAAGGTAGAGGCAAGTGGGTCTCTGAATTCGAGGCTAACCTGGTCTACATAGAAGTTCCAGACCAGTTAGGACTACAAAGAGTGACCCTGTCTCAAGAAAGAAACAAAGAAATTAGCCAGTGCCTAACAGATCTAGATTTTCCCCTGGCCAGTCATTTTCTTTTGGCATTACATCCTCAGGAAGCTTCAATGTAATTTCCCGATATATTTGATTATCGTTATTGTAGAATTTAATACATAAAAGTTGAGTCAACAGTACCAGTGTTGTAAAGTATGATGCTAAATAAAACTAAGAAGTAAAGAGTCAGTATCCTTTCAGGCATCTGGTATAATTGAGCCAGATGTTCTTAGCCTTTGAGGGACATATCATTGGATTTCTGTTACTACGTTAGTCATCTAGTTATTCCTTTGCCCTCTGTTGTTATTTCTCCTCTTCACTTGTCTTCTCCCCCACAGCGGGATTACAAACAAGTGTGCCCACCAGCATGTCCTGCATTTGTTGGTTTCTGGGGCTCCAGTTGAGGTCCTCGGGCTTGTATGGCAAGTGCTTTGTCAACTGACTCACTGCCCCAGTCCCGAGAATGTCATTTCTTAACTAGACTGGCCTTGAATTCCTGATTCTACTGCCTCAACCTCTCAAGCACTGAGATTACAGGTGAGCCACTGTGCTCGGTGTTCATGGTACTTTTACTTAAATTCGATGGTCAGTGATTTGATTTCCAGAGTGTTGAACTATTTTGTATTTTAAGATAACCAGATGTACTTGGGTGTTTTTAGGTTCAAGGTAAGGACCCATCAGTAGAAGTCACACAGGACCTCATTGATGAATCAGAAGAAGAACGATTTGAAGAAATGCCAGAAACTAGTCATCTTATTGACCTGCCCACATGTGAACTCAGTAAACTTGAAGAGATTGCTGACTTAGTTACCTCAGTTCTTTCCTCACCTATCCGTAGGGAAAAGCTGGCTCTGGCCTTGGAAAATGAAGGCTATATCAAAAAACTACTGCAGCTGTTCCAAGCTTGTGAGGACCTAGAAAACACTGAAGGCTTACACCATCTGTATGAGATTATTAGAGGAATCTTATTCCTAAATAAGGCAACTCTTTTTGAGGTAATGTTTTCTGATGAGTGTATCATGGATGTCGTGGGATGCCTTGAATATGACCCTGCTTTGGCCCAACCAAAAAGGCATAGAGAATTCTTGACCAAAACTGCAAAGTTTAAGGAAGTTATACCAATAACAGACTCGGAACTAAGGCAAAAAATACATCAGACTTACAGGGTACAGTACATTCAGGACATCATTTTGCCTACACCGTCTGTTTTTGAAGAGAATTTCCTTTCTACTCTTACATCTTTTATTTTCTTCAACAAAGTTGAAATAGTCAGCATGTTGCAGGTAAGTAAATTATTTTTCACAATTCTATTTTCAGGCATTATGTTCTTAATAACTTGAGCTGGTAATAAAGACTTACTTAGTTTACGTTAATTGTTCTATTAAACATAGCATGTCTGTCTTTTAAAAGATTTTTAGTATAAAGTGCTTTTTTATTACATTTATTGTGTTTGTGTATTATATGTGCATATGTGCTATACTATCTGGGTGGGCATGTTAGAGGACAGCTTGTAGGAGTTGGTTCTGTCCTTCTACCAGTGTGGGTTCCAAGGACTGAACTTAGATCATTACGCCTAGCAGCAAGTACCTTTACCCACTGAGCCATCTCCCTGTGCTGGGTCTCACGAAACCCAGGCTGGCCTTGAATTGACAATGTACCTGGGAATAACTCCTAATGGGACTACACACATGCACCACTGCTCCTGGCCCTAACTACCAATTTTTCATTATTCTTCAGTAAAGGGCAAAAGGAAAGTTAAATATAAATATTAGGTTCCCATTATAGTTATTTATATATATAGTAAATATTATAGTAAATGGGATCTTGTGTTTTGTTAGTTTCTTTATATTTTTATTTGGCTGACCTTGAACTTGGGATTTTCCTCCTTATATTTCCTGAGCACTGTGATTTCACTATATACATTTCAGGATGCTTTTTACCCCCAGACAGAAAATCAGTGTCAGGAAATTGGAAATGTGGTCATACTCTGGAGTTGATATAAAGGACATCAGATTCTCAAATATAGCTTTCAAGTGATTGCTTGACTTAGGGTTTTCAAATCCACAATAGTAAATCATAACTTTTTTTTATAGTTGAAAAATAAGGTCTGGATATGTAGTTCAGTGGTAGAGTATGCTTACTTATCAGTCCCCAGTACTGTCAAAAATAGTTTAAATAAGTTGTTTAAACTAATCTATAAATATTTGTAAAATTTTGTGTGTCATTTTACATATATTTTATAATTTTATTTATGAAATCTATGATATAAAGCAAAGCTTTAAAGGAATTTTATTTTGTTTGTTCATTGTTATTTTTTTAAGGCTGGGTCTCTCTAGTAGCTTTGGCTGGTCTGAAACTCACTATGTAAGGCAGACTGGCCTTGAACTCATAATGATCCTCTTGCCTCTGCCTTCTGAGTGCTGGGATTAAAGGCTTGTGCTACCATACTTAGCCTTTTATTTATTTATGATTCACGAGAGATACATTTCATGAAATTGTTATGAACTTTAAACTACCTGTTGTTTGTCTGTTTTGTTCTTATTTGTGGCACTGAGGATCAATCTCATGGCTAGAAAAACACTGCTCCTGGGCTACATCCCAGCCCTGATTTAGAACCTCTTCCCCAGGGGTTTTGTTACCTAGAAAAGTAACTACATATACTGTGACAGTTGTCTCATTAAAACAAAAGCTTTTAAAGTTTACAGAAAAGAAAAATTAAAATGATCTAAAGTGATGATTATTTTCATGACGTAGACAAGCAAGGATTTAGGAGAAAATATTCTAGCTACAGGCTTTATATTGTCAAATCATTTGCTTCCTAACATATACCCTGAAACATCATGCTTCGTAGCTTAAAGAAATCACAAAAATGAATGCTCTGAATTAGCTGGGGGAGGGAGGTGAATAAGCTAGGAATCAGAAAGCATTCTCCTAATGAACATACTTGATATTGCCTTTATGAATGGTTTCGGCGGTTTTGGCTGTCACCTCTTTTTTTTTTTTTTTTTTTTTTTTAAATTTATTTATTTATTATGTATACAGTGTTCTGTCTGCACATATCCCTGCAGGCCAGAAGAGGGCACCAGATCTCATTACAGATGGTTGTGAGCCACCATGTGGTTGCTGGGAATTGAACTCAGGACCTTTGGAAGAACAAGCAGTGCTCTTAACCTCTGAGCCATCTCTCCAGCCCCGGCTGTCACCTCTTAAGTGCTGAATCATGTGCAAAGAATTTAAAGGGAAAATGCATTTATCAAGACCTTGGAACTTTCTCCTTTGAAAATATTCTGAAAACATTTAAAAATCTTTAGCAAAAAAGAATAAAAATTCAATCTGAGAGATCTGTGGGAAAAAAGTTTATGAAAGATGTGAATAGGGGAAATATATATTTACAGATATTACAGTTTTAGAATAAGTCACTTGAAATTACATTTCATAGAGGTGGGTTTTGAAATATGCTCGTTTCCTCTAAATGTGTCAAGCCATGATATATAATGTCTAAAAGGAGTCAGTGAAATACATAAAGAAGCACCATTCTGAGTCACTCATTTAAAACCCTATTTTATCTCTTTACTATCTAGTGATATCAGTCAGAGATACTACCATTACAAGTTCTTTTAGAATACGTTAATTTAATTTAATAGAAATTATGTTTCATAGAGAAGGGTTTTGAGAATATAATGAAATCTTAACAGCCCCATAATTTCACTAGTTGTCTTTTAGCAAATCTCTAAAGTGAATTTTGATATTATATAATTTTACTTTGTAATTTTCTTACTGTAGAAAATATAGGCCGGGCAGTGGTGGCGCACGCCTTTAATCCCAGCACTCGGGAGGCAGAGGCAGGCGGATTTCTGTGAGTTCGAGGCCAGCCTGGTCTACAGAGTGAGCTCCAGGAAAGGCACCAAAACTACACAGAGAAACCCTGTCTCAGAAAAAAAAAAAGGGGGGGGGGGAATATAGGTAAACTGGAGAAAATTACTTGCCTCATTCCAACAAACACAATTATAATTTAAACATCCTTTCTACATTTTAGACATACAAATTTATATTGAAAAATCATCAAATTTAAATTTATAATAAAAATAAAAAGGATTATAAAAATGTATACCTACTTGTCCTGGGGTGCATTATTTGTCTAGCATGCACAAGGCCTTGGGGTTGATCCTTGGCTCTATATATTCTTTTAATGAGTGCTAGGGAAATTAATACCTGTCTTTTAATAGCTCTGAGTCATCAGGTGTAATTACCATAGTGACTTGTCACTTTATTTTGTCCTTGGCTGTAGATTAAAGTGCTCTGTATGATCTCACATGTTGAAGACTTCCTGCCTGCCTGCCGCCATAATCCAGCTCCCTTCACTGCTGCACTTGTGCCCTGTCTTGTTTTCTTTGTCTGGTACATACGAACTGACAGTGAGATCCTCAGGTTTATTTGAGCTGTGTTTAAATTAAGAGTAAATAAAAACTGAGTTAGAAAAGTTGTCAGAATGAAAGTGAATAAATTTATTGCTCTACCTCTAGAGCTCTTGTTTGTTTTGCCTACTACTGTGTAGTGAGATTTCTAGTTAAGAAATTACATATTAATGGATAAACTTAAGTGGCAGTTCTGAGTTTCATAAAACTGTAAATATGTCCTCAAATTTCAGATTTCATGATGAAAATGCTTTTGAATTTTGATCTGATTTTACTATACTTTGTGTAAGGCATATGCATAATGTAAATATGCTTGTGCTAATATTTCATAGCAGCTATTTCTTCTCATTCAGGAAGATGAGAAGTTTTTGTCTGAAGTTTTTGCACAGTTAACAGATGAGGCTACAGACGATGATAAACGGCGTGAATTGGTAAGTTATTTATTCAGTTTCTAAAACTTGTTTTTAAATGTTTCAAAAAATATTTTAAGATATTATGTGTGTCATTTACACACTCACAAATGCCCCTCCCCCAGGAAATTTAAATGCCTTATAGCATGACAGAACTACAGACATTTGTTATAGTGATAGGTATTTACATAATGGAGATTCAGAAACAAAACAACAGATGGAAGGAAAACACTTCTAAAATAAATGAATGATAAATCATTTGGTTCCTTAGAAATGTTCACTCCTCCCCCCCCTCCCCCTCTGTTTTTCAAGACAGGGTTTCTCTGTGTAGCTTTGGCTGTCCTGGAACTCACTCTGTAGACCAGGCTGACCCGAATTCACAGAGATCCACCTGCCTCCAGAGTGCTGGGATTAAAGACATGTGCCACTACTGCGGACGAAATGTTTACTTTTTAATGGCTTGGAGTTTGTTTTGCTTTTGTTTTGAGAGGTAACTGTATTTTAGAGGGGAAAGTAACAATTACTGTTTACCAGCGGTTAAAATTTTGTTGTGTTTTTTGCAGTTCCCTTGGTAATCCAAACACAGTTTTTTGCAGGATGGTTTTTATGCAAGTGCCCTATGTGGCATTTTTTACATTAGGTTTAGAGAAGATCAGTGTTTGAGAAATAAAGCTAAGTTTACATTTAATATGATGCTGGAGTTTTGTTGTTGGTTTTTGTGTGTGCACATGCATATATCTATGTCTTTATGTTTTACATTGGGGGAGTAGTGCACATATGTATGAGTGGAAGTCAGAGGACAGCCTTGGGAGTTGGCTCTCTCTCTGTCATGTAGGTTCCTGGAGTCAGACTCAAGTTGTCAGGCTTCACAGCAAGTGACTCCACCCACTGAATCATCTGGTCTACCCCAGGCTTTATTTTTAAAGAGACAAAGTTTATTAACTGTTGCCTAGGTTGCCCTCAAATTCTTGATCCTCCTGCCTCCTGAGTGCTGGGAAGATAGTATAAGCCAATATGCTCAGCACTAGCTTTTAATATAGTTTTTAAATGTAGATTTTGAGGAACCAGGATATGTGAAAAGATGAGGTCCTTTAGAAGGATGAATTCCGAACTCTGGAAGCTAAACTTAAAGTATGCATGGTTTTGTCTTCATGTTTATTGACTTATCACTTTAATTTTTAACCTCACAGGTGAATTTCTTCAAGGAATTTTGTGCGTTTTCTCAGACATTACAACCTCAAAACAGGGATGCTTTTTTTAAAACCTTGGCAAAATTGGGAATTCTTCCAGCTCTTGAAATTGTAATGGTAATTATGGTTTCTTGTGCTTTTGGAGTTGTGAATTTGTCATAGATTCATAATTTTGGATGGTAAAATATTTGCATAGTGCTGATTCATTCATCTCTTATTAAGACACCACAAGGATGATTTCAGTTACCAGATTTTAAGATTTGTACCATCCATGTTTGTGTTTGTTTTTTCAAAGACTTGTCTTTGCTTAAGTGACGCTATGTTTCATAGAATTGGGTAAGTTGTCTTCACTTTTCAATACAGTTAGTAGAATTAGGACGTACTGAACCAAGGAGCCTAAGCTTCAGTACAGGAGTAGGGTTATAATTCTCAGATTTCAGTTACATATATTTGATTCATAGATGTTCAGATAAAAAATTTAAATGAGAATAACTTTAAGTATTCATTTTTAAATAAGTGTCTTTTATGAAAATTTATTGTTTGTTTTCTTTGTGTGTGTGTGTGTGTGTGTGTGTGTGTGTGTGTGTGTGTGTGTTTATGTGAATGTATGCCACATGCGTGCCTGTGTCAGCGGATTACAAGTGTGCACCACTACACTCAGCTCTATGCTGACTCTTATGTATAAACTCTGAATTTTTGTTGTTGTGTTGTTTTCCGAGACAGGGTTTCTCTGTGTACCTCTGATGTCCTTGAACTCACAGAGATCCATCTGTCTCTGCCTCCCAAGTGCTGAATATTTCTTTTAAGATGGTAAAAGCCATTAGAAATAAGTACTGAGCTGCTTCCAAATATACCAGTCATAGAAAAAAAAAAAGGGATATTTTAATTCAGTTTGGTGTCTTAATCCAGAAATTGGGAGGGGATACATCTATCTGGGGAAGGAAAAGAAGAGGTATTGCAGATTGAAGTTGAATGTTAATCTAAAAATCTAAGAGGTTATTCGTGGATTTGAAAGAGAGGAGGGGAATGCAAGAATAACCTTAGTTACCTTCTCTAATGTAGCTTTCCTTTTGTCAGGGCATGGATGACTTGCAGGTCAGATCAGCTGCGACAGATATATTTTCTTATCTGGTAGAGTTTAGTCCATCTATGGTCCGAGAATTTGTGATGCAAGAAGCCCAGCAGAGCGATGATGTAAGTAATGATGCTGTAGTTCTGTGCTACCCATTGAGAAGAGCTAACTGTTGCAAAGAAGTCATAACCATAATCTTAAATTTAAGAATATATAGGACTAATGGAAGACATTTTAATCCCTTAGAAGTACAGACCAAGCAGTTACCTGTGTATCTAAGAATTTGTTTTTACTTATTCTTACTCTGGTCCCGTTTTTGTTTTACTTATTCTTACTCAGTTCCTTTTTTAAAATGGAATTAAAAGTTGAATAAGAAAAATAATTGTATTTCCCCACTATAAAAATATTTATACAAAATGAACTGAAGTTATAGATCTGCCTGCCTCTACTTCGAAAGTGCTGGCATTAAAGGCATATGCACCATTGACCAGCTAACTACATTATAGATTTTTTTTAATGTGTTTTATTTTTAGTCTTAATATATGTTTATATTTTTGCTTTCTGCATTTCGTAGTTGCTTCCAATGTTTCTTGGCTTAGTGTTATTGTTTGTTTTGTTTTGTTGTTGTTCTGCTTTCTGTTGTAAGATTTGTGTGTGCGTGCATCAAGCACATTCACACAGGTACTACCGGGGCCAGGAGTCTTTGAATCTATAATCACAAGCAGTTGTCTGCCACCCAATCTTTGTGTTAGGAACCAAACTCAGAGCCAGATATTGGGGTAAATGCTGAAAGATCAGTGGAAACAAGCCACAGCCACTTCTCACCTCTCCAACTCCTGAGCCGAAAAGAGAAGTTCCTGTCTCCACGCGTCCTCAGCCAAAAAGGCCTAATTCCTGTCTCCTCCCACCTTATATGCCTTTCTCTGCCCAGCCATATCACTTCCTGTCTCAGCCTAGTGCTGGGATTAAAGGTGTGTGATCCCAAGTGCCAGAATCAAAGGTGTGCGCCACCACTGCCCAGTCTAATGTGGCTGGCTCTGTGGCTGGCTCTGTCCTCTGATCTTCAGGCAAGCTTTATTTCTTAGATTACAAATACATCACCACAGCTCTGCCTCAGCCTCTCAAGTGCTGTCATGCAGACATATGTCACCATCACTTTACATTTTTTACAGAAAGCTTGGAATGCTTCTATAGTTTAGACAATAAATAAGTAATAGTTTGAGCATGGTGTCTCATACCTGAATCTCAACACTTTTGGGGGTCGAGACAGAAGGGTTGCCACAAGTTCAAGGCCAGCTTGGACCTTCTTACATACTCTGTTAGAACAAGACTTTTGTTGGTTGTTTTTTTACTCTTTTGACTTTTTGTTCTTTTGGGGGACCCACCACCCAGCTCCGATATAAATTACACACAGAGGCTTATTCTTAATTTATAAATATCTGGCTTTAACTTGACTTATTACCTGCCAGCTTTTTGTAACTTTAACATCTACCTTTTGCCTCTGGACTTTCACCTTTCTCTTACTTCTGTAATCTTACTCCATGGCTGGCTTCTAGCATCCTCTTTCTTTCTCTCTCGTTCCATCTTCCTGTTGACCTTTTCCCTAGATTTCTCTTCCTATTTATTCTCTCTGCCTGCCAGCCCTACCTATCCTTTCTCCTGCCTCACTATTGGCCGTTCAGCTCTTTATTAGACTATCAGGTGGCTTAGACAAGCAAAGTAACACAGCTTCACAAATTTAAACATATGCAACATAAAAGAATACAACATGTCTTTGCATCATTAAACAAGTGTTTCACAGCATAAACAAATGTAACACATCTTAAAATAATATTCTACACAAGACCCTGTCTGAACCACCATCCCCCAAAAACGTTTTGTTAAGTATGTTAACCATGGTGGCTGTTTTTGTTTGGTTGGTTTTGGGGTGTTTGTTTGTTTGGAGGGCATTGGTTGTAGGTTTTGTTTAGATTAATTTTTCACTTATGTGTAGGTAAGTGGTGCATGTATGCTGGTACTTGGGGAGGCCAGATTAGGGTGTCCATTAGCCTGCTGCTGGAGTTATAGGCAATTTTGAGCTGTCTATTGTGGGAGCCTATTTTCCTGCTGCTTGGACTTAGCATTTCAGCTCTCCCCAGGCCAAAAGCTTCCATAGGAAACTTTTTTCTGCCCGATAAGCTCAAAGAAGAGCTTTTTTTACTACCTGTAAAGCTCAAAGAAAGATTTTTTTCCCCGTTTGCATTCATAACCCCCAAAGTTAGAAAATTGAGGTTTTCTGTCTAGTTGCCTTATCTTAAATTTTTTCTACACAATCTTACACTTCTAAATTTTTACTACAGTATATTACTACACTATACTTTATACTTATTTTTCACAGATAGAAATTGAGAAAGAGATAGAAGATAGAAATTTTGATAGAAGAGGTTTTTGCACTGCAGCATTGGACATCCTTCCAGTCCATTTTTCCTTTTCTCTCCAGGATAAAAGCCCCTGCCCCTTATTAATATTTATATTCCATTACAACACCAGGCATACCCCTCTTTTTCCACTGGCAGGACCTGACAACACACTTTTGTCAAAAACTCTGTAATAAAACTATTATTTTCCTTTGTCTTTAGTCCCTGTTCATTTATCTTTAGTTCCGCCCCCCCCCCCTTTTTCTTTTTTTTTTTTTTCTTTTTTTCTTTAGTCCCTGTTCATGGCGCCATTCTGCGGGGCATTTACCCACCAACCCCCCAGTTCCCCAGAGTTTTCTTAAGTGCAAGCAGCAGGAAATATTAGATAGAAGGAATTAGATTGTGGAGATAAACAGAAAATAAAGGATAGCCTCCAAAGGTCCTGGAACCTATTCCAACAGGCCCTGACTATCTCTGTCCCAGGGTATTTATAGAAATGCTAAGGGGTGGAGCAAAAGACCTCCGCCCAGCACAGCCAAGTGCAGACCATCTCAGACATCTGTACTCAGGCCCGTGGTCTAATCATCCTCTATGTGGACCTGCTGGGTAAAGCCACGAGGAACCTGAAAACAGGCTCCCATAGTCTGTCATGGGTGCTGGGAACTGAACTCTGATCCTTTGGAAGAGCAGGACCTGCTTTTAACTGCTGAGCTGTCTCTCTAGACTCCTGAACACCAGATGATGCTGAACCCTAGTTTATTATTATCTCACTGTGATATTCTTAATGCCAGCCTTCATAGAAGATAACTTTGACATTAATATTTCTGTTGAAATTAACATTCTATCTTTGATTTCTTACGTGGTTAAAAGGTATTCATCTTAAATAACCATAAATCTCAACTCATACCATGATAATCATGAACAATTAACTTTAAAATTCTTTTTTTTTTTTTTAATATTTATTTATTTATTACGTATACAGCATGTTTGCTTGCAGGCCAGAAGAGGGCACCAGATCTCATTACAGATGGTTGGGAGCCACCATGTGGTTGCTAGGAATTGAACTCAGGACCTCTGGAAGAGCAGTCAGTGCTCTTAACCTCTGAGCTATCTCTCCAGCCCAACTTTTTAAAATTCTTAACTCTTAAAAATTTGATTTGTTTTCATTAACAGTATTTTCTTGTTTATGTTTAATTGATAACAGAGAAGTAGTTACTAATTTTTCAGAATGAAAACTAAGTTTCCGTCCTTGGCCCCTCTCTTTGAGTTAAGGTCTTACGTTGCTTTAAGCTGGCCTTGAGATCACATGTTCAAGCAATCCTTCCACCTCAGTGCTGCCCACTTTCCCGTTTTCTTAAACTTACAGTCTGAAAAGAACATTCATTCATTCATTTTATTTTCTTTTATTCCCCTACTCTTAAGATAGGGTCTTAAGTACTCCATTACCATTATGTGGCTTAGGCTGACCTTAAGCTTCTTCTCCTGCCTCTGCTTCCCAAGTGTTGACATATGCCACCATGCCCAGTTTATGCAGTGCTGGGCATCAGACTCAGGCTTCATGCATGCCTAGGCAAGTACTCTATGTGCTAAGTATGTCCCGAGCCTCTTCCTGAGCTGTATAATGTTACTGAGCATGATATACATATACTACACCTTTTTATGTAGTTGTAAGTATATAAGATTTTAGTGTCTTCAGGGATTGGTGGTCTATAACCAAGCTTGCCTTTTCAGGAACCAAATGGCAACTATATTACTTTTAGGTGGATTTGGTAGTACATTGCAATAGACTAATTTTAATTGATGAGCTGAGTGCCTTTGGGACAAGATCTTGCCATCCCATATTTCTGTATACAGCATAACCTCCAGATCTGTGGTTCACTTGAGTATATTAGGATCTGAGTTTTACTGGGCATATGGAATACAGTTTATTTATAATAATAATGGGTGTTTGGCATGTCCTACAGCTCACCTGACTAATTTCCCTAGGATCTTTTCTTTTGTGATAACTATTGTCTAACTAGTTGTCAGGTTTTTTCCGTGTTTTGCTCATTTCTGGTAGAAGGATAAATCCAGTTGTCACTAAATCTTGGTCAGAAGCAGAAGCCTGGTTGGATTCTTATTTTTGAAGCAAATTGTATTGTACTTCACTGGGTCATATTTGGGATTGGACTGTTTGTGGATTCATGCCTCTTTATTGCTTTCTTCCATAATTGTTTCTCACTAGAATGAGACTAGGGGTTTTTTTTGTTTTTTTTTTTAAACCCATTTGCTAGCCTTGATAGCCCACTCCTTTAATCCCAGCATCCAGGAGCAGAGGCAGGTGGAGCTCTCTGAGTTTGAGGCCAGCCTGGTCTACATAGTGATTTCTAGGCCAGCTAAGGCTGCATAGTGAGACTCCCATCTCAAAGGGGTGGGGGGGGGGCCTTCCATGTATTTAGAGAGAGGGAGGGTGAGGAGAAGTAGTGTCTCAGATGTGGAGGTGTGTCCAAATTCTAGTTACTTGGAGGATTGCTTGAGCTCAGAGTTCAAGATCAGCCTGGGCAGCTTAGCAAGTTCTCTTTAATGTTTTCCCCGAATTTGTCTCATCCATTTCTCAGTCGTGATGTTTTGTTTAGCATAGTCCTAGCAGCAGTGGGCTGTCCATTTATTTATACCGTTATAGCTGGAGTGTGTTATAGGTACATCATCTAGGGTTGTGTAACTGTCTTAGTTACTTTTCTACTTCTGTGACAAACACTGTGAACAAGACAACTTACGGAAGAGTTTATTGGTGCTTACAGTTCCAGATGGTGAATCCATGATCATCATGGCAATGGGGCATGACAGCAGGCAGGCAAGGATGGACCAGTGGCTGAGAGCTCACATCACATCACAAGCAAAAGGCAGAGAGTGCTAATTGGGAAGCCTCCAAGCCCATCTCTAGTGACAACTTCTATACCTTCCCAAACAGTTCTACCATCTGGGGACCAAATATTCAAATCCATAAGCTTGTAGGGCCATTTTCATTCAAACCATTATAATTACAAAAAGATGTTATTACAAAAAGAGTCTAATAACAAATTGCTTAGAATATACTTTTGATGACAATGTTTTTCCTTTAACATGACAATCACTTTTGTCCTACTGTAATGCTTAAGATTTCTGTTAAAAAAGAAAAAAAAAAAAAGAGGTGGTTCAGTCAGTAAAGTGCTTTGCCACACAAGCATGAGTACCAGAGTTTGGGTCCCCAGAACCCATGTCATAAAAAATAAAAATAAAACCTAGCACCTGTAATCCCAGTGCTGGGTTAATGAAAACAGGATGTCTGTGTTAATCAGTGAGAGACCCTGTCTCAAAAAGTAATGTGCAAGCTGGGCAAGGTAGCACACACCTTTAATCCCAGCACTTGAGAGGCAGAGGCAAATGAATCTCTGTGAGTTCAAGACCAGCCTGGTCTACATATTGAGTTGCAGAGTTCCAGGACAGCCATTGACTCCATAAAGAGAGTCATCTCAGAAAAACAACACTCAAAAAACTGGAGGAAGATGCTGGACATTAGGCTTCTGTACACACGTATACTGCACACATACACAAAGTATAAACTTATGTAACAGTAAACCTGATACTAAGTCACTTTATGACATTATTCTCAGATCTTGTGAAAAGTTGTGTGCCAAGTTACTGCTTGCACTTTTTCTAGGAAGAGTTTTCTGTTTAAAGATTGAAATAATCATATGTGTTTGATCAACCTATTGATTTATACCCAGAGCTAAAACCTAGAATGGTAACAGTGAACAGTCTGTGTCTCTGTCTCTGTCTCTCTCTGAGTCTCTATCTCTGTGTGTGTCTGTTCACTCTAAATATTTTCAGAACTTTGAGAAACAGAAAAAAAATCTTTTAAGTAAGGTATTATATGCTTTGATTTTTTTTTTTCCTGTGCTCTGATTTTGTTCCTTCAGTTGGTGTGTTTGTCTTATGTCAAGGTCTTACAGAAACATATTTTCTTTCAGGATATACTTCTTATAAATGTGGTGATTGAACAAATGATCTGTGATACTGACCCTGAACTAGGAGGTGCAGTTCAGTTAATGGGACTTCTTCGTACTCTAATTGATCCAGAGAACATGTTGGCTACAACTAATGTAAGAACTCACACTGAGATTAAAGGTGTTTTGGCCTTATCAGTCTTAAATGGTTTTATAATAAGATTTTTAGAAACAACAAATTCTTTGAAAAGTATTTGTACTTAAAAACCAATGGTATTCTTACAATTAATTTTCATTAAATTACAGCATTGTTATCTGTTCAGCTCCTTTTTTGTTGTTAGCTTTTTCGTTTATTTGTTATGGATAGAGAGTATGCATGGACATCCAAGGATAACTTGCAGGCAGTAGCTCTGTGCTGCTACCACATGGGACCCACAGATGAAACTCAGGCTTGGTCATGATTGACAGCAGTGCGTTTCTCTGCTGAGCCCTCACTGGCCCAGGAATATTAATTAGATTAGGAATTTAGTTTTTGTTCTTTGGCTTCTATATGATAACTTGTTTAAAAACTTTGTACACAGCATTATTTTTTAATAATTTTTTGGGGTTTTCGAGACACAGTTTCACTGTGTAACCCTGTCTGCACTGGAACTCACTCTGTAGACTAGGCTGGCCTCAAACTCATAGAGATCCACCTGGCTCTGCCTCCCGAGTGCAGGGATTAAAGGCGTGCGCCACCACTGCCCATAAAAAAATATAGTAATAGTTTTTAAATAATACTGGACTGTATTTTAAGATAGTAAACAGGGTAGCAGATTTTATTTTACGTGGTCTTATCACAATAAAAAGCAAGAAAATTGATATAAACCAAAAGAGGTTTTTGTTGTTTTTGTTTTTTATTGTTGTTTGTTTTTGGTTTTTGAGACAAGGTTTCTCTGTGTATCCCTGGCTGTCTTAGAACACTCTCTGCAGACCAGGCTGGCCTCAAACTCAGAGATCCGCCTGCCTCTGCCTCCTGAGTGCTGGGATTAAAGATAAGCACCACCACTGACCACTCAACCCTAAGATTCTTTTTTTTTTTTTGGTTTGTTTTTTGAGACAAGGTTTTTCTGTGTAGCTTTGCGCCTTTCCTGGCACTCACTCTGTAGCCCAGGCTGGCCTCGAATTCATAGAGATCCACCTGGCTCTGCCTCCCGAGTGCTGGGATTAAAGGTATGCGCCACCACCGCCTGCCTCAGCCCTAAGATTCTTAATTACATAAATCAGTGCCTCTTCACTCCCCCACCCCTACCCCACCCCCACACACACTTGAGGAATGAACCCAAGACCCTGCACATACTAGTCAAATGCTTAAGCACCAAAGTACATTTGCAAGTCCTCGAGCTCCAACTTTTAATCCCCTAAAATATTTACAATCATAATCCCAGGGAAAGGTGACTCAGCAGGTAAGTGCATTTGGTCTCTTGCAGAACAGACTTTAGTTCCTTGTACCCATGTTAGGCAGTTTACATCCACCAAGGATTCCAGGCCCCTTTCTGGCATCTGCAGGCATCCACATGCATGTGTGTACACATCACGCATGTGAATGAAAATAAATTTTTAAAATCATAATCCTCACAGCTTTCAAGTACCCAGTGCATTGCTGTTGGTTATGATCACCATGTTGTTCAGTGGATTGGTCTATTCTTCATTGCACTTCAGACTGCCAGCATCTTTAAAAGTTTCTGAATTTACTTGGAAAAACTGTTTCTACTTTTTTCACTTTCATTTTTTTATGTCTAATATGAATTATTAGACTTCATATCTGGAATTCAGATTGAAGTATATGTATCTAAGATTGCTTCTTTGACTCTAGGTAGTTTAAGATTCTTTTACATTATCTTAAAGTAATGTTGTTAGAGTATGACCTTCACTGCTAATTCTTGAAAATCTTTCTTAAATGCAAAGGTAATAAAATGTTTTTTTTAAAAAAACATTTTATTTCAGAAAACTGAAAAGAGTGAGTTTTTAAATTTCTTCTACAACCATTGCATGCATGTCCTCACAGCTCCACTTTTGACCAATACGTCAGAAGACAAACGTGAGAAGGGTAAGTTCTCTTGTTTACTTGCATACGATGACCATAAAGTATTACTTGATGCTTTATAGGACAGGGAAGTTATTACTGAAATATTTAAAGTGTAATATGAAGTCATGATTGTCCTTGTTCCAGAGTGTCTTTGGTAAGAACTATCAATGCATAATTTGTGAGACAAGGGTTTTCTTCCTAGTGTGTATTTTTTGTTGCTTCTCCATATTTGTTGCATAAGTTATGCTCATGACTTACTAATGACAAGTTCTAGTTTATGAATTAAAGTGGAATGGAGACAAAGATGGTTTTGAAGCATTGTGAGTAAAGAACTGTTTAGGCATTTGTAGCTGTATAGGTCCAATTTGGCAGCAATTTTTGGTTTAGTAGAGTAACCAGCTAAGAGGATGCCATGGTCAGATGTGGCAACAGGCTTATAATTTCTGTACTGAGAGGTGGAGGCAAGAGGTTCAGGAATTAAAAGCCAGTTCTAGCTGCCTAGTAAATTCAAGGCTAGCCTGAGCTATGAGTCTTAAAGGAGACAGGGGAAATCAATCAAGACAATGTTTATGAAATTAATAAAAGTTACAACATAGGCATACCCCATTTAATAACTCTAATTGCTTTCTGATTATATACCCTAAAGAGAATTTTTACTTACATGATAGGTTCAGAACTGTTATTATATTATTTATGATAGGAAAATGAACAGATTGTAGAGTATCTATATAGTGGAAAATTGCAGTTAAAAGTAATTGAAATGAATTTTGGTGTATCAACTAAATTATCAAAACTGCTAAGTTGCCAGGTGGTGGTGGCATACTTATTTAATTCTACCACTCAGGAGGAAGAGGCAAGTAGATCTCTATTTGTTCAGGACCAGAAACTGTCTGCGGACCAGGGGTAGGGAGGTGTTAGGTAAGCTTTAAAAAAAAGAAGAAAAAAAGGAAGCATGTTCCAGAAGATTTTTGTTGTAGTATGTAAGTTAAAATAGTTCATTTTCATGGTCATTTTAACACACCATAAGCAAATACATAGCTGGTACTGTTAATAGATATATATGTACTGCCTGTTGGCTTTATCACAACTAACTTAACATACTTTTTTGAGTTAAAAAAAAAAAACAAAAAAACATGTTGGGATCTTGTTCCCTGTACCACAACCTTAATGCCTAAGGATATGCCTAGGAGTTTGGTCTCCTGTACTGGCTTCAGTTCTTGTGGTTTGTGTATGTATTATTTTTCCATTTCATATTTTATTTAAGTTTACTTCTGTTGAGATCTATTCATAGTGATGTCTAGGTTTCTTAGGTATTTTAAATCTGGCATAGATAGTATTCTGAGTATTAGCAATTTAACCATTCTTCTTCCTGTATACATTTGTTTCAGGCTTTCCCCAGTTGTAAATAATGTTCCTGTGTACATTGCATTTTTCTGTGCAAATGAGCTTATATGTGCTCTAGAAAGTATCCTTTTGCCAGGCACATATTTTTAAGCATAAACACATTGCTAAAGTATGCATTGCTCTGAAGTTTTAAACTTCCAGCATTTTGTGTTTTTTAATGTGATGGAGAAATATATCCTAATTGTTAAATGGTGAATAAAAAGAAAAATATGTGTCTGTCTTACCTGTTTTTAATCTCACCTTTTTATCAGAGCACTTTCACTGTTACTATCTTCTTTGTCTCTGTTGTTTGTGAGACAGGGTTTCTCTGTGTAGCCCTGACTGTCCTGGAACTCACTGTGTAGACCAGGCTGGCCTCAAACTCAGAGACCCACCTGCCTCTGCCTCTCTGCCTCTCCCTGCCTCTCTGCCTCTCCCTGCCTCTCTGCCTCTCTGCCTCCCTGCCTCCCTGCCTCTCTGCCTCTCTGCCTCTCCCTGCCTCTCTGCCTCTCTGCCTCCCTGCCTCCCTGCCTCTCTGCCTCTCTGCCTCTCCCTGCCTCCCTGCCCCCCTGCTCCCCTGTCCCCTGCCCCCCTGCCCCCCTGCTCCTTCCCCTGCCTGGATTAAAGGTTTGCACCACTATGCCTGGCTCACTACTATTATATTTTAATAGTCTACCTCTGCACCTAATTCTGTAAAAGATATATATATAATATTCAACCAAAGTAAACAACTCAATAGTTATTATGAAATTAAAAAGAAATTATGATTGAGGTTGTTTGTATATTGTGAAATATTAGGAAAATGTAAGATTGTTAGCTGAAGTAGTTTATTTTAATTTTTCTTTTAAAGATAATATGCTTGGATCTAACAAAACCAATACAATTTGCCCTGGTAAGTAAAAATAAATATTTTATGAGTACAAATTATGAGGTTTTTCTTAATCAGCATAGTGGCGGGGGGGAGTGTGGGTGTGTGTATGTGTAGATAAGAGAAGTATTTTTTAACATAAAAATAAAATCCAAGGATAGACTTGCCCTTTTATTATAAGAAAGAAAGTCTACTTTCCAACTATAAATGATGAGAAACAGATTGTTTTCTCTGTAAATTTGTTGTTGTTTTAACATTGCTTTGAGAAATGATTATCTGTAAGTTGATAATTCAGTTCTTATATTTTAGATGTAATTGACTACCATCCCTTAGGATCCATACTTTAGCACAGTGCTATACTTGGTCTATGAGTCTTCATCTTTTACCATTTGCTTCTCTTTAGAATATGCATTCAAGGTATGGGCCTGATGATATTGAAGCTATGTGCATTTAAAATTACATTCTTTCTACCAACCTTATCAAAGCCCCAGGAGAAACAACAGAAACCTCTAGGAGAGCTTCCACAGGAGAATGTTCAGAGATTGAATTAAAGTGTTTTCTTGACTTAAAATAGAAAAGGGAAAACAATATAATTAACGGTACAGATCACTGTTTTAAAATATCTTTTGTGTGGGTCTGGAAAATGGCTTAGCAAATGAGCCTGGAGACCTGTGTTCCATCCCTAGAACCCACATAAAGGTGGAAAGGAGACATTATCCTTTGACCCCCACAGGATTCCCACACATACATCACACACGAGCACAATAATACCCTTTAAAACTTCCTGTAGAACTAGAGAGATGGCTCAGCAGTTGAGAGCACATTCTGCTCTTGGGCAGAAGATCTGAGTTCACTTTCTAGCACTCATTTCATAGCTCAAACTGCCTGTAACTTAATTTCCAAAGTATAAGGCTCTCTCTTCTGGCCTTCAAAGGCACCTGCACTCATGTGCACAAATTCACACAAATATATACTTAAAAATAACAAATCTTACATAATTAAAAATAAAAAATATGAGAAACTTTCATGGTTAAGGACTTGTTCTAATTTTGCATCTGGTATACTGGCTGTTACAGAACTTAGTTTGGAACAAGTAAGACTCTCTTCTTGAACTTGACATAAAAACAGTCAAGTTTTATTTTGTGTGTTTGAAGGCCATTTTGTTAATTAAAAGAATGCTGCATTATTTCCAGAAGCAGTCAAGATCCATAAAACGTTTGTGTGGGCTACAGAGGCTCTTCTCTTCCAGAAAAACAGAGTTCAGTTCCTAACACCCACATTGCACAGTTCACAGCTGCCTGGAACACCCTCTCCAGGGGACCCACATCTTCATCTGGCCTTCATGGGCACCTGTACATGTGTGGCATGAACACACATGGGGGAGTGGGCAAGGATATGTTCAAGTAATAATATTCCTGTTGAAATCAAATAGTTGTACTAGATGGCATTGATTGTGTTAACTTTTTATTTGGCTGGATTATGTAATTTCCTCTCAGGGTAGTGTTTCTTTTCTAAAACATTATAAAATGGTTATTTATATTAAGTCCTTGGTAGATATTAAAGTTTGATGTACAGTCGTTTTATGAAGCAGAGCATCTTTAGAAGTAACCGAAAAGGTAGCTTCAGTGATCTGAATGGCATGAGTTGGTTTATTCAAGATGGTTACTGATAAAATCTCAGTGAAATAGTTTTTGTTGGATACTTAAATAGCAAAAAATAACATTTTTCTTAAAGATGGCTTTTTTAAATGTCAAACTGCACTGGGACTGCACAGACAGCACAGTTGGTAGAGATTACATGTAGGCTGTCTTCTGGTCCCCAGACCTCACAAGGTAGGAGGAGAGACAAGGTAGGAGGAGAGAGCCCACTCCTGAGAACTGTCCTCTGCAACCACACTAGCACTTCCATGCACATACATGAATAAATTTAAAAGAAATTGCATTGAGCCACTTCAGGCAAGAACTTTTGAGGCCTTTCCTCCTTTCATGGATTTGTTCATATTTGCAGTGATAGCACTAAGAATACATTGCGAGGAAAATGTCAATGTGACAGGCTTTATTATCACATTTGTAGATTTATATTGAGCTTTTCTTTCTGTTACTACATTTTTTAACACAAGAGCCTTAAAACAGATACTTTCAAATAGTCTACATATATAAAAGTAATATTTATGTACCTTTTTAAATTATATAAAATGTACTTTTGCTCTAAGATATAGAATGTATTTATTCTCTTTAGGTGTGTTATATTTATTCTCACTAGATATCTTTCTTTTGTAGATAATTATCAAACAGCACAGCTACTTGCCTTAATTTTAGAGTTACTCACATTTTGTGTGGAACATCACACATACCACATAAAAAACTATATCATGAACAAGGACTTGCTAAGAAGAGTTTTGGTGTTGATGAATTCAAAGCACACTTTCTTGGCCTTGTGTAAGTAACACTTTAATGAGCATTTTTGTAAAAATGGTTTAAGAAATACTTTTTAGTAGAGGTAAGTGCCAGTTCATATGAAGTCATCTGCTTTTTAGCAGTGTGTGTGATGTTAATGAGATGGCTAAGAGAACCGACTGCTTTTACTTCGTGTTCTGTTATCTGAGGGCATGCATATTGCTTACATTTAGATTGAATTGAATTATCCTAGGTTTTGTTGGAATACAGTACTATATGCAGTAGCAGCATTGCTTGATAGAACTGTTCTGGTATGTTTGAGCTTCATCAAACTATCATATTTTACGTGTGTGTGGGTTGGTGGGTGGGTGGGTGGGTGGGTGCGTGCGTGCGTGTGTGTGCATGCACACCTGTACCTCAAGCTCATTATGTAGTCAAGGGTGGCCTTGATCTTTCTAATATTCCTTCCTTTACCCTTGAGTACTGGGATTACAGACAAGTGCTATCGTATCCAGTTTATGCAGCTCTGAGTATTGAACTGAGGCCATTGTGCATGCCAGGCAATTCTACCAGCTAAGCAACAATGCCAGCCTTGTTTGGTACTCTTAATCCCCGTATCCTCCTTTATTTTTAGGTTCTTAAAATGGTCCTTAAAATGATCACACCTGTAATCCCAGCAGTTGGAAGGTGGAGGCAGGAGGATCAGGACGAATTCAGGATCATTCTTCAATACATAGCAATTCATACATTGGCCTGGGACATGACACCTTGACTCAAGGACAAAACAAACAAGCAAAAATTTAAACAACGCCAACAGCCTGTGGTTTTTGTTTATTTTTTTTTCCTGTCCCTGTACAAATGTACATAAACATATTCATATACATACAGGGGTTTTTTACCTTTATGAAAATTAGATTGTGCTAGTACATTTCAATGTCCTTCACTACTGCAAATTATTTGGTTTTATTTTTTTCTTTGTAATGATAGCTAAATAACACTTCATGATATGATTTCCACAAACGTTTTACCATCTAAAGCATAGATTACAGAATTGTTTTTGCTTTTTCACCCATTCCCAACTACACTATGTCTAGTACAATAATCTTTTATATGCTAATGTATTTCTGTAAGATTCACAATTGTCAGGCAAACTTTTTGTTTGTTTGTTTTTCGAGACAGGGTTTCTCTGTGTAGCTTTGGTGCCTGTCCTGGATCTCACTCTGTAGTCCAGGCTGGCCTCAAACTCACAGAGATCCGCCAGCCTCTACCTCCCGAGTGCTGGGATTAAAAGTGTGTGCCACCACAGCCCGTCGTTTGTGTACTTTTTCATATATTGTTTTTAAATTTCAACATCTACCTACCTACCCAGGTTACTTTCCCAAAAACTGAAGCCTTGCGAAAGCTAAAGCATTTGGCGGTTTCCCAGCATCATATAATGCCACACTATGGATGGGTGGGTGGATGGGTGGAAGGAAGGAAGGAAAGAAGAAAGAATGATAGGATGGATGATAGGAAAAAGGGGCGGGGGAAGAAAGGCCTCACTCTGAAGTCCCAAGCTAGCTTGGAATGTATTACATAGCTCTGGCATATCTTGAACTTATGACAGTCCTCCTGCCTATTCCTGGTGCTGAAATTATAGTCAAGCTACTACTCCCAGCTGTATTGCTAATTTTTGCGGGGAGGAGTGTTTTCAAGACACAGTTTGTCTGTGTAACAGCCCTAGCTATCCTGGAAATCACTTTGTAGACCAGGATGACCTTGAACTCACAGAGATCCACCTGCCTCTGCCTCTCAAGTGCTAGGATTAAAGGTGTGCACCACTATGCCTGGCATTAATGCTAATTTTAAAAATAGTTGTCCAGTGATGAAATGTGTAGGTTCTAATTTGCATTACCCCTGATAGAATATTTTCATATATTAACATAATTGTTGAGGATATCTCCTAGAGCTGCCCCCTCCAAATCTCACCCCTGAGAAAGCCCACCACACCAAGGCTCCATCCCCAGGGTCCCGCCCAAGACTCTCCCACGTAGTCCCCCTCATGGCTCCCCTCATGGCTTCTCCTCTTCCTCTGGGACCACTCAAGAATGTTCTGCTCAGATTAAACCTGGATTTACTAATTCGGCCTGGTCTGACTTATTTCATCGGCAGTGGTGTTACTACCAGGGGATTTAAACTTTTCAATAATTTTTATATGTTTTTTGAAATAGTCTCATGTAGCTCAGCTGACCTGAAACTATATGGCTATGGGTGATCCTTATACTAATGCCTCTACCCCCAAAATGTAGGTATAGGTCTGAGTCATCATTGTCAGCCTAATGTGCATTTTTATCTGTTGTGAACTGAGGGTTATCTTTTTCATAGAACCTTTTGTGTATTACAGTTTATGTTTTAGGAGGAGATGTATCTTTATTGAGACTGGGAAATGTCTCAGTTGAGACTTGCGAGCACAAGGACTTGAATTTGATTCCCAGAACCCATGTGCAGGGCTGGTAGTGTGCACATTTATAATACTATCTCTGGGGAGGCAGGGACTGGAGGATCTTTGAGGCTTGTTGGTTGGCCAGTCTGTCCTAGTTAGTGGGCTTCAGGCCAATGAGAGGCCATGTCTCAAGGTGGATGACACACCTAACACACAAACATTCACATATTGGCACATACACATTTTAAAAATGCTTCATGATTTATTATAAATTTAGTTTACCTTCCTTTCATTTATGTTTGGAGTCGTCATGCTTAGGAACTTTTCTATGTTGTAAGATAATACAAATATTCTCCAGTATTTTTATTATTTGCTTTTTGTGTTTGCTTTTGTAATATATATGAAATGTATTTTAGAATACATTTGGTATGATAGCTAGCCACCTATGTCAACACCTTCATTAAATAAATTTTTTCCATGGAATGAAAATGCCACTTCTGCTATATAGTAAATTAATAAAACACTTGTACCTTATTTCTGTAATATCTATTACCTAATCTCATCAGATGAAATAATAACACCATTGTTATATTTCTAGAAGATTTAAATGCCTGCCTTTTGAGTTTGCCCCATTAATTTTCATATTTTTCTTGGTTATCTATATACATTTATTCTTTAATGATAACATAAAAGTTATAATCAGTTCATCTCATTTTGGAATTACATTGGTATACTAATTTTGAAAGAATTTATGTTCTCATGTTAGGTTTTCTATAAATAGTCCTTTAGATGATTACATATTGTACCCATTAAGTCGATAAATCCTGATTCGATGAAATTCAGTATGTAAATCGTTGTATTGTTTCCATCATAACAAAGCAAAGCTGTTGCAGCTATAGTTTGAAAGTCTTTTGGTTCATTCAGCAGCAGCATATGAGTCTGTGCACTCAGACCTTTTCCAGTGTGTGTATATGTTTTGTTTATTGGGGAGGCGGGTTGGTGTGTGTGTGTGTGTGTGCATATGTGTGTGCATGCGTGCATTTTATATCAGGCACAGTTTCTTTGTTTATGAGTTTATGTCTTTAACAGAGTTAAAATGAGAGACACATAAAATATGGAAGTCCTGGCTAATGATATCTGTAGAAGAAATTAAACTAAGGGGGAAGTTATAAGGTAAAAAGTATCAACACATAAAAATAAAGGATAAAAGTTGCAGTGTTTGATGTTCTGTAAGCATTTTAGCAATAATATTGCTAATTCTATTTGAATAGTAAAAGCTAATTAAAGAAGGGAATGCTGTTTTCAATATTGTAAAATATGAAATGCCAAGTTAAAGTCCTTAATTATTACTCTTGTTTTTTGTTAGCAAATGTAATCTCTGATCTACCATAATTCATACATAATTGGCAAATAAGGAAATAATGTCATAATATGAACGTAGTATTGATTCACAAGTGAGTGTTCAAGATAAAAGCATCAAGAGTAGTTGAAGATCTGCATTCTTCATTGAAAAGGTTTTAAAAGTTTAGATCTGTTATGTTACTGATAGTCTCTGATTAGATTTCAAGAAAATTAAAAGCAAATATCTGCCTCCACACATTCCTACCCTAGAAATGCAATAGTCTGTGCCACACCTATGCCCATTCAGCCTCCCAATTCTGAGCCTCCTGTACTGCACACACTATCTCTGCTTTAAGTATTACTAGCATTGGCATTCTACAGATAATTCTCACTCTGGCGTGTCTGCGGTGTTAGAGAATAAATTGGTGGAATCAGTTCTTTCCTCCCACCTTCAGGTGGGTTCTGGGTGTTGAATTTGGTCACCAAGCCCTTATCCACTGAGCCAATCCAGTTGTGATTCCTAAATTTTTTGTTGTTGTTTGTTTGTTTGTTTCAAAGCCCCTTTTTTCATGTACTATTTTACTACTTATTTTGGAAAAATTTCAAACATTGCTTTATGTCAAAAATATCTGTAAGATAACTTGGGTAAATTCATTAACCCCTTTTTAAATTTTTTTAATTAGGTGCTCTTCGCTTTATGAGGCGGATAATTGGCCTTAAGGATGAATTTTATAATCGTTACATCACCAAAGGAAATCTTTTTGAACCAGTTATAAATGCCCTTTTGGATAACGGAACTCGGTACAATCTCTTAAATTCAGCTGTTATTGAATTGTTTGAATTTATAAGAGTGGTAAGTTAATATTAAAGATCTCTTAGTAATCATATATTAACATAATTTTATATAAAAATAAAGTTGTATGTAATCAAATTGAGTTTTCATCCTATATTCCTGAAATTATTTATTCCATTTGTCTTAGAATCTAATAAATTGAAATTTTAAAAGTCACTTTTTATTCTTTTTTGTACATGGTTAGAATGACAGTGGTTTCTTTGAGGTGGGTCACTGTTGAGGATCATATATGGGTCCTTCTATGTGGTAGGTAAGCTCCACTACCAGGTCACTCCCCAAACCACTATTGAAAATTAGGACATTTAAAAGTGAAATTAAAGTCTTGTAACTCATTTGCTCATTTTTCTTGGGAAAATGTTTTAGGATCATGTGTAGCATGTTGGACATTTCAAGCAAGGCATTCTTGTGATCTATTGTGAAACAGCAGTTTTCTATCATAGGAGTAGTAATATATGAATGCAGAAAATGGAAGTTTTTCTTTAGTAGAATTTTATACAAGATACTAAACAGTAGGATGGAATTTTAAAATTTTAAGGATGAGAGAACTGGGAAGTTAGAAGTAATCCAGCTGCCTTATGTTACAGTTCAGGAAACTGAGGCAACAGAAATAACTCCTCCTGGTGAAGCCTTAGGACAATTAAAAGCACATGCAGCAAATGCAGCTGTGGCCCAGCACTTTTTTCTCATGAGAAGAGTGAGAGCGAGCAGTGCACACATACTGGAGATAAGCTGATCACTACAGTCAGCACAACCAGTTCACCTCTTGTGCATCTAGAAATACTCGAGTCGTTTAATCAAGGAAATGGCCATGTGAAAAGAATGTGAAAGGGGAAAAGCTAAATCTCGTTCTCTTATTTTGTTTCTTACAAGTCAGACTTCTAATCATTTGCCGTTCTTATATGGAGTTTATTTAGCTAACTCATTTGTTTTTCTAAGAGTGGCCACTTGCCAGGAGTACAACTGTAGACGAGCTGAAGAGGACAGAATTTAGTTTAGCCTTGGAAGACAAGCAGCATAGTCGATTATCTCAGCTGCTCTCTGGTCTGCCTTTAGTGAGCTTTCTATGGGACTTAGATCAGTTTTTCCTTTAGCATTTTGGTAAGATGCTGATAAAATAAATTGGGTTTACACCTCTCTCCCAAAGCCTTTGATAGAGTTTACTTTTTTTTTTCTGAAAATTGATGTTTAATACACTGAATCTTCAACCTTAACATGTCTTTGTTCCATTTACAACAGTTTACTGCCAAAGTAGAAAATGTAGAGTTCCAGTTAAGTAGCTTATCCTGTTTGTATATACAATAAAATGAAAGGAATCTGCTTGTTATCTACTTAGATAGGACTTACCCTACTTTGACAGCAGTTAAATAGGAAATCATTAACATTTACTGAACATGTGGACTTAACAGTTGTTTTCTAATAAGCTCTTAAGGCCTAAATTTTGTCGTTTTGTAAAATGAGTATAACTTATTTCATAGGATTGTGAGAATCATATATAAAATTGTAAAGGTGTTCTTTAAATTATGAAGTACTGTATAAAGCACTAAGACATACACTAAATCCATTGCTTTTCAAATGTTCTTATAGCCCCTAAAGGGCTCCAGTGAACTGCCTCTCCTTGTCCAAGTTCTCTGTGGAGTCCTGTCCTGGCTCATGTATAAGGAATCTAGGACATTTATTTTTAGAAGGTGATTTTGAAAAACCTTTTTTGATCAACTTTGGAACTATTCAAGTTTTTTTTTTTTCTCAACAAGTATTATATTGTTTTATAAATATGAATTTATTGCCTATACAGGAAGATATCAAGTCTCTTACTGCACATATAGTCGAAAACTTTTATAAAGCACTTGAATCGATTGAATATGTTCAGACATTCAAAGGATTGAAGACTAAATATGAACAAGAAAAAGACAGACAAAATCAGAAATTGAACAGGTATTGTTTAAGTGTATTAACATTTGTAGAAAGCAAAATTAAATATGAAATTGTCCACAGTTTAGATCTTAACATGTGAAATATACTATTAGCATAGCCTTTTATAGTTAGGTCAACTGTCCTTCCTGTCCCTTCTATTATATGATAACTTGATACTGTATGTAGTAACTCAAGATGGATTCCTAATTTAGTTTACAACATGCATAAACATTTGAAGAGATCTCTGACTACATCTTACATGATGACTGAGATAATTTTAATGTACTATACATCATAACTTAAAAGTACATTAGTTCATCCTGGTATTTATCCTTCTCAGATTTATCTGGTCATGACCTTGTAGTCATTAGTCAATATCAGTAATATATTTCTTACAGTGTACCATCTATATTGCGTAGTAACCGATTTCGCAGAGATGCGAAAGCCTTGGAAGATGATGAAGAAATGTGGTTTAATGAGGATGATGATGAAGAAGGAAAGGCAGTTGTGACACCAATCGAAAAATCTAAGACTGAAGATGATTTTCCAGATAGCTATGAAAAATTTATGGAGACTAAAAAAGGTACTGAGATCCTGAATGTTCATATAGTACTGCCTCTGTCTTCTTAAAACAGCCTGAATTTGATCCTTAGCACTGCACACACACACAAACTCATAGTAATAATTAACCTTTACTTGTTTGGGAAAATCTGGCCAAGGTTTGTAAAACAAACACAAGAATCATATGCTGAATCATACTCTTTTAAAGTAATCCACATTTTCCAAAATATTTTAGATGTTTATATTTAAAAATGTTTTCCTTGAAAGATATTTTTGATGCTATTCATTTGGGGTTTAAAAAATTTCAGTTTATACTATTATTTAAAGCGAAGTCTGAATGTGTAGCCTTGTTCTGACCTAGAACTCACTGTTACCCAATCTCAGCTTCTCAAATGCTGTGATCACTGTGTATGCCACCACACCCGTCCTCAGTTAGCAGTTTGTTGTCTATACTCTCTGAGCAGACCGGTCTTGGCTTTGTTTCTTTACAAAAATGAATTTCATTGAGTATTTTCATTATGATTGAATTGTTTGAGTGCTTCTATAATTAAGTAACTGAGACTATACCAAGAGATGTTTAGAAAACTCTACCTCTGATATTTACAGCCTGACCAAATTGAGCTCAAAGAAGTAACTTTGCTTTTTGAAAGTTCTGCTGTTATTAAAGTTGCTTAAAGATATAATGGGGGAAGCTGGGCATGGTGGCATACACCTGTAATCCCAGCATTCTTGGACTGAGGCCATAGAAGCACAGTGAACTCAGTCAGGCATACAAAGACCCTGTCTCCAAAAAAAGCAAAAACCCTCCCCTAACCTCAGCACTCAAGAGGTGGAGGCAGGAGGATTAGAAGTTGAAAGTGATCCTCAGCTACAAAGCAAGTTTGAGACCAGCCTAAGGCACATTAGACACTGCCTCAAAGGGTGAAGGGGTGAATTTTCCTTCTTGTTGTGTAGAACTAAGATATTGCTTGTATCTTTCAAGAGAAATACTCATTTTAATTCTGTGTCCTAAAGAACACTGATCTGTAAATACCTTTTGAATGTTTAATAAAAATTTGTGTTGAAAGGCAAAATTATCTCTTGGACGTATTTTGAATGTGACATAGTCTATAGGCATCTCTTCTTAGAAAACTCATTCAGTTGACTTAGTACATTTTCTTTCAGCTGTTCTCCAGTCTGACTCATTTCCTATTCGTGTGTGCCATGCATTCCACACAAGGGAATTATTGGTGTTCTAAAGAACATTATTTACTTTTTTATTTATGTAATTGCTAGAGCTTGAACTCAGGGCCTTGAGTGTGTTTGGCTAGAGTTCTGCCTCTAAGCTATATATCCCCATCCTAGAACAGGTGCTTTTCATTTTTTAGCAAATTATTTTTCTTTCAGTCTGTAGAGATACTGCCCTCAATATTGTCAAAAGAAGCAGAAAGGCCTGCTTAAGTATTTCATCCATTGTTGAGTGCATGCTGTTAGGAAATGTGTTCACAGAATATTAACCAGACTTGAAACGGGTTTGGACACTTAGACTATAAAAGAAATAAGTGGACACTTATACTAGAAGAAATAAGTAAAGGAATGTGGAGTTTTTAGGGAGTAAGTTGTCTTGAGGCACTTGAAGTGGTGACTTGTAAGAGGGTCAAGAACTCAGAGTCAGTGAGTGGAAGACAGTAAGAGAACTCAGACTGCGAATAACTTTCCAAGTAAACACTGAGTTAAAGCAGTATACCTTCTACTGTAAGAAGGTTGGTTCTGCTCTGTGAGGTTCCTTAGGTCATGACCAACAGGAATATGTACATACCTTGTACTCTTAGAAAGCAGAGACAGAGTTATATGATGCCACTTTGACAAGTGTTTTGATTTAGCAGTATTTAATACAGACTCCATTTTACTTTTGCTTTAGCAAAAGAAAGTGAAGACAAGGAAAACCTTCCCAAAAGGACATCTTCTGGTGGCTTCAAATTTACTTTCTCCCATTCCCCCAGTGCTGCTAATGGAACAAACAGCACAAACAGTAAGTCTGTGGTGGCTCAGACAACACCGGCAAGTTCTAATGGGTCTTCTTCCAAAACTACAAACTTGGCTGCATCAGTAACAGCCACTAAGGTATGTGAAATAAGCACTACACACAAACTTTGCCTTTTCCATCTGTAAAACTACTCTGTTTAATCAAGATGATTAGATAAAAATTTCAAAGATGAAAAAGTTATGTTGTCCTCAGAACTTGACTCCCAACATCATTTGCAAACTCTTAAGTTCACCTTGCATATCACAGAAATTTTAGAATAAACATTTTTTTCTTCTGTTGTTAGGACTTTTTGGTCATTTTATTTAGCTAAAAGTCCTAATATATGTGAGCATATTCTACCTCCCTGCCCAAGCACCAGCCCTATATTGTGGCATTTAAGTTGGTTCCATTACCTCACTGGTCTGTTAGTGCTACACTTTAAAATATTTTGTTGAATAAATTATTAATGGAATGTCTTTATACACACTGTTAAAATCCTCTTCAAAGGTCTGTACCAGTTTTTGTTCCTGTGAGCAGTGTATGAGTATACCTGGTGCAGTATATCATTAACAGTGTTGTGAAAATTATTGTTAATCTCTTCACCAGTTGGGTAAGGGTATGTGTGTGGTATCTCTTTCCCCAGTATGTATCTACTGACAGTAGTAAGGTTGAATTTGCTCTTCTGTGTTTTGTCTGTTCATAGTGCCTTATAAAATTGGTTTATATTTTTCTTAATTTGAATGATTTTTTTTCAGTTAAGAGTATTAGCCTTTCTATAAATTTCATAGCAAATGTATTTCTCATTGGTTTAATGTTATAAACAAGTTTATATTTCGAACTTCTTCATTTGTGTACCTTTTTTAAACTTTCACAGTTTTCATTATATGAAACCATCCTTTTCCCCCTAGAAAAGGCATAATTAGCTTTAAGAAGTATAAATACAGGACAATTGTTGGTATAAGGGTAGATGAACAAATATAAGGATATATTAACATAGTATAAAACCAAACTTGATTCAGTCTGAGCACTAACATTGTTTTAGTTAGGGTTTCTATTGCTGTGAAGAGACACCATGACCTTGGCAACTCTTATAAAGGAAGACATTTAATTGGGGTGGCTCCTTTACAGTTTGAGAGATTCAGTCCATTATCATGATGGGAAGCATGGCAACATACAGGGAGATGTGGTGCTGGAGTAGTTAGCTGAGAATCCTACATCTTGCAGGCAATAGGCAGTCAACTGAGACACAGGGTGTTATCCTGAGCAGAGGAAACCTCTCAAAGCTCACCCCCCCACAGTGACACACATCCTCCAACAATGCCATACCCACTCCAGCAAAGCCATACATCCTAATAGTGCCACTCCCTATGAGATTATGGGGGCCTGTTACATTCAAACAACCACAAACATTTAAAAAATTAAAAATGAGCACTCAGGAGACAGAGGTAGTCAGATCTCTGTGAGTTCAAGGCCAGCCTAATGTACAGAGCAAGTTCCAGGATAGCCAGGGATTCACAAAGAAACCCTGTCTCAAAAAAAAAAAAAAAAAAAAAAAAATTAAAAAAATAGCCAGCATAGTGGCAGGCTTCCTTAATCCCAGCACTCTACAGAAAGAGGCAGAAGCAGGTACATTTCTGTGCTTTTGAGGCCAACCTCGTCTACTTAGTGAGTTCTAAGTTAGCCGGAGATACATAGAGAGACCACTTAAAAATAAATAAGATAGGGCTGGAGAGATGGCTCAGCAGTTAAGAGCACTGGCTGTTCTCCCAGAGGTCCTGAGTTCAATTCCCAGCAACCACATGGTGGCTCACAACCATCCGTAATGAGATCTGGTGCCCTCTTCTGGCCTGCAAGCATGCATGTAGGCAGAACACTGTACACATAATAAATAAATAAATCTTTAAAAATAAATAAATAAGATAAAAACCATAAAAGAAGATCCAACTAAAGAGAATGTCTGAGTTTAATGTTTAACAGAAATACGTATATAAGCTCTTGATTAAAGCTCCCATAAAGTTGTATCTTCGGTGAGATCAAGCATTTTCTTTTTTCTATTTTTCCTTTTTGGTTTTCAAGACAGGGTTTCTCTGTGTAGCTCTGGATATCCTGGAACTTGCTCTGTAGACCAGGCTGGCCTTGAATTTACAGAGATCCTCCTGTCTCTGCCTCCCAGGTGCTGAGATTAAAGGAATGTATCACCCTACTGCCTGACTACATTCTGTGTTTTCTTCTCACTAAATAACCTAGCATTTAACAGTCTCATAATCTCAGCACTTTGACCAGTTTTCCATTCTGGTTTGCAGCTTAGTTTTTTACAGTGTGTGATATCTTATCAATGGGGTAGACAGCCAATAGCATGGCAAATGCCTGTGGGTTTTGTTTTTTTGGTTTGTTTTTTTTTTTTTTTGGAGGGGGGCGTCTTAGAAGCCTCACCACTCATAAGGAATGTAGTTCAACCCTGCTACTGGGACCTCAACCATTGCCCTAAACATATCTCCTCTCTGTCTTAGACTGTATCTCTCCTAGAACCCAGCTCTCTGTACTCTTTCTTGACTTAATGCTTCATTTTTATGTAGTATATCATGAGAGGTAAAACATGAGACCATACAGGTATGAAAATGTTATTGTTCTAGCCTTCTTGATTGACAGTTGGAATACAGTACAGAACCAGAATGACAGGCCTCTCTAAGGTCGAAGCTTACTGCTGTAAAGAAATTCAAAGACATTTCTTATTCCTCAGCTCTTTTATCTTTTTCCTAAAAACATTGTGGGTTTTAGTCTTATATTCTGAAATTAAACATTTATTCTTCAGTTTTAGAACATTTTCTATTCCTTTTTTATTGGATTATATTTTCTGTTTGATTAGCTGAGCTACTAATTAGCCAGCTGCTTTCTTGAGTTTAATTTCTTATCTTCCAAATAATTTTTTTCAGTAACATGAAAGTACAAATGTACTTTTTACCTCATTGATGCCAAAATATATTTGTTCTACATCTTCTGGAGCAATAGATAAAACTAGTGATATTCTTAGAAAGCAAAGACTCTCATCAGTATAGAGTTTCACACCAAAAATGGATGCATACACAGAAGTAAATTTAATTAGTTCACAAACTTATAACAAATTATGGCCATATTTCTAAATAGTAGCTGATTCTTCATCAATAGTGGCCTCTAATTTTAGAATCGGTGTTAACTGCTACAGTTGAAGGCTGCAAAGGTATCAGCTACTAGTGAAATTAATATGAATGCTATAAAAACACAATGTATTTCCATTGTTTAGTATAAAACATCCCATTTCTATGGGAAAGAATGTTTATAGAATCAGTTGAAAGAAGGTATAGTGAAGCATGCCTATAAGTCAAGCACTCTGGAGGCCAAGGTATAAAAAGCTCTGAGTTGGAATCTAGCCTGGGATACTATTGTAAAATCCTGTCTCAAAACAACAAAACCAGATTGAGAAGCTATTGGTAGATGCTAAAACAAACACTACTTCTGCTATAGAATAAAGGACACCGTATATATTACTTTTAGTAAGCTTTCCAAGTCAGAATGTTTAAAAAGACTGCAGGTAGAATTTAAAAAGATGAATAACTAACCCCTGTTATTATTACCACAGTTTCTTGCAGTTACAAGCATCATAGAAAAGTGAACTTTACATATATCATTTCTGATTGTACATTTGTCTGCAATAGAATTTGCATTACCCTATTTCCAAGTGCAAATACTCAATAAAATAGGAACAAATGGACAGTTTCTTAACATGCTAACACCAAAAGTTAGTTTTGTACTTAGGAAATATTAGGGATATTCCCACTTAAATCAGGAACAAGACAGAATGTTGCTGTCACTGCTATTATTTAACCATGATTGTAAGGTATTAGTGCATTTACTGAAACAACCAAAACTATCACTGTATAATTTCTTATTATATGGTAAAATGTGCTTGCATACTTCAAACTATAATTGATTATAATTTACTCTGTTGCAGGGAGAAAAAAAGATCATCCTCTTTTACAGTTAATTTAGTTTTTTTTTTTTTTTTTTTTTGACCCTTTACTCCTTATGTGCCTGGTGGTTATTGGATTTTCTTTCATATAAACAAAACAAAAACTAACCAGGCATGGTTGCACATGCCTATAATCCCAGCAGTTGGGAGTCTGTGGCAACAATGTTCCAGCTTTGAAGACAGTGTGTGCTGTATGCTGAGTTCCCATCTGCATGACAAGCTCTTGTCTCAAAACAAGAAAACACCCTAGAAGCTATGATTACCTGCCTCTGCAGTCCAAGCTATTTAGGAGGCTGTCAGGCAGAAGTATCATGAGTCCTGAAGGTCTCAGGAATTGGGGCAGGGGTAAGGTGGGGTGGGGAGTACTACAGAGGAGGAAGAATGGCAGGTTTTAAAAAAGGTGTGAGATAGTTCAATAAGAAAAATTGTTTTCAGGGCTGGAGAGAGGGCTCAGCAGTTAAAAACAGGACCCAGGGTCAATTTCTAGTACCCATATGTCAGCTCACAACTGACTGTAACTGTACCAATTCCAGGGTATCTGACACCTTCACACACATAAACATGCAGGCAAAACACCGATGCACATAAAATAAAAATAAATCACCAGGCGTGGTGGCTTATGCCTTTAATCCCAGCACTTAGGAGGCAAAGGTAGGCAGATCCCTGAGTTTGAGGCCAGCCTAGTTTACAAAGCAAGTTCCAGGACAGATAGGGCTGGCTGTTACACAGAGAAACCCTGTCTCGAAATAACAAAAATAAATTTTATTAGAAAAAAGAAAAATTCTTTTCAACAAATACTACATATTGGTTAACCACATGCAAGAAAGATACTCAACTCCTAACTCACTTAATACAAACTTAAAAGACCTAAACATAAATACAGAGATCTCAGAAAACAGGAATAAATAGCCATGACCTTAAATTAGGTAGTTATATATAATACCCAAAGCATATATGACAAAAGAAAAAAAGATGGCATCATGATCAGAAATTACACTGGTATTAAGTAAAAAGGATAGACCACCACATGAGTTGCAAAGCCTGTAAGAAGTTGGATCCAGAGCATATCAAGGACTTTTACCAGTAATCAAACTCCAAAGGACATACACAGACATTTCTCCAAAGGAAATAAATATACAAGTAACCTAAATAAGCACATGAGAAAATGTTTGGCATCATTACTGAGACAAATAAAAACAAAAGCACAGCAAAGAGCTGAAGGGATGGTTCATAGGTCAAGCGCTTGCTGTGAGAAAGAAGGTCTCAGAATCCCAGGAACATACACAAGGTGCCTTTGTTATGCCAGCATTCCCACTGCAATGGGAGGAGCCATGAGAATCCCCAGAAAAGATGATGCATGAGCAAAGGCTTGCTGTGAAAGCATGAAGATGATCTAGCTTCAGAATCCCAGGGACTCACAAAAGGTGCCCTTTGTTATTCCAGCATTCCCACTGCAAGATGGGAGGAGCCATGAAAATCTCCACAAGCTTTAGATCAGCTAGCATGGCATATGCAACAGCAGGCCACAGTCTCTGATGTAAAATAAGATAGAATATGAAGATCAACACCCAAGGTTGTCTTCTGCTCCCCTTACTACACACTGCACATGCCCCATGGCAGAAATGCTTATACTCATACACATTCCCCAAAGATTAAGTAACACAATAAGCAGTTCACACCCACTAGAATGGCTATAATTTTTTTTTAATGGACAAATGTTGGCTAGAATACAGAGAAATTGCAATCCATATTCATTGCTGATGGGGAGGTAACATGAAATAGCAGCTTTGGAACACAGACTAGTAGGCCCAATTCCCACTCTCCCAAAGCTAAACACATTAACTATAGGACCCAGCAAGCTGTTCCATTCCTACAGAAAAGTTGAAACAAGCTGTGTGTGAGCAGCATTCTGAAGACTGAAGTAGGATCGTGAGTTAAAGACCATCATGGACTACATAGCAATCCTATCTCAGAGAAACACTGAAAACACGTTGACTCTAAAATTAGTATGTGATTGTTGACATTATTATTCATAATGGCCAAAAAAAAAAAGTGGGACAACACAAATGCCTGCCAACTCATGAGTTGGGCCAATAGTGCTATTAGCCAGAAAAAGAAATGAAACAGTAATAAGTGCTACGACATACACTAGCAGTCCGTACAATGTATTACACGTTACATGAATTGCTGAGAATAAATCCTTCAGGGGTTGGGGGTGGAAGGCAAGTAGATCAGTGGTTGCTTGTACCCTGGAAAGAAGGAGCTATGGGGAATGGCAGTTAATGGGTTAGGGACGTTACTGGGGAGGAAGGTCGAAGATGTTACAAATTAGGAGGGATAGTTGTATAACATTGTGATACTAAAAATACTGAATTGTACGCTTGAGAGGGGTCACTCTACTGTGGACTTAAAGCAGTGATTTGCTTTAGACAGAGGAGCTTGCTTAGCTTAGTTCTTTCCCACTCAGCACCTACTCCCACCACCACCCTCCACTGACCTCACCATGGTGTTCATTTTTACAGCATAACTCTTTTGTTTCATCTGGGAAGTGTAGGCTTTGTGTTCTGAGAGAAGGCTTGGGGTTTTGGGGAGCTGGTATTCAGAGTTTAAATTTTCCAATTTTTCAGTCTGTTACTCTTTGCCTTAAGTACCAGATTTTTGGGAATTCATATTTCCTATAATTTCATAGCAACAGGAAAGGATTTCCTGGCTATCAAGAAACTGAATCTGTTTGGCCAGCTTGTCTTCCTCTTTTCCTCAGTGTTGTGATGTTTTTATTGCCTGCTCTGTTCTGGAGTCTTGGGATAAATCAGTTCCATTTGCATTTCTTTATCCCCTTGTATATGTTTAGTTCTTGTTTCTTCCAGTTATGCAAGTTACCTTGCCTCTAGTTTTTCTATTTAAAAAAAAAAATGAATTGGGAACTTTCCACTTTCTTCTCATTTTCTTTGTAGATCTGTATCTTTTAAATTTACTTTCATTTTAGATAATTTAAGGACATAGTAAATGATTATAAGACTTCCAGGAGCTTTAGTCACTGAATTCTCCTATACAAATGTAACAGCATTGAAACCCGAAATCAGACAATGAAATCAGTATGTCCTAACATTTAAGCCTTATACCTCTTTGTTTGTTTGTTTGTTTGTTTGTTTGTTTGTTTTTTGAGACAGGGTTTCTCCATGTAGTTTTGGAGCCTGTTCTGGATCTCGCTCTGTAGACCAGGCTGGCCTCGAACTCATAGGCTCTACCTCCCAAGTGCTGGGATTAAAGGCGTGTGCCACCGCCGCCCAACTCTCTTTCTAATTCAAACTTAAGATGTATGATTTAGCTAAGCTAGAATTAGGAATTTTCTAAATAATGCTTTCTTTAGTTCATAGACTGATAACTGCTTCTAGATGCTCAGAGTCCTTCTGACTGATATTACAGTGTTTCACTTATTCTTCGTTACTTTCAGGTATTTGTGTTTACATATGGAGCCACTTATGAAGGACAAGTTACTTTGATTGATTTGTTTAGCTTCCAGAGGTACAAAGGGTTTGAACTCAACAGTATTAGTAACCCCTTAACCTGTAGGTCATGCGTAAGTTTCATAGAATTGTTCCAAAATGAGCGCAATCCTGAAAATGCCTGCCGTTTTTTGCAGAGTGCCCAAACCCTGAAATATACCTCATCCTTATTTTTAGCCATTAGCTTTTCAAAACCATTTCTTGTTTCTATTATCTATCTTCAGCTATTTAAATTGTTCCTTAAAAAGTCGGTGGTAGCACATGACTTTAATACCAGTACTCGGAGGCAGAGGCAGGGGGAGGGGATCTCTGAGTTCAAGGCCAGCCTGGTCTACTGAGTGAGTTTCAGGACAGTCAGAGCTGTTACACAGAGGAATGCTGTCTGGGGTGGGGATAGGAATTATTCAATAGAATGAAAAAAAAAATGTATACTTTATAATGAAATAAACTTACGTAAAAACTAGAGACTTCTCAGATGAAGTGAGAGAAATGAACTAGTTTATGTCCAAGGTGCCTTTCATCTTTTTTCCAAGTGTTGTTGGTCCTACTGTTTGAAGTAGGGGGAAAGTCATTTTCCTAATAACATTTTGTTAAAGTGAATTCTGAAGGTTCATGAAAAAGCCAAGAAACAGCAGGACAGCTGAGGGTGGGACTGCCACCAGCAGTTCCTCTCTTCCATTCAGATGTCTAATATCAGATATGCTAATTAGAAAAATGCCTTTTAATATCTCTTACTGACTATATTTATACCATGCTGGTTTTCATGCTAATTTGGTTTTTTTTTTTAAGGTTACATGTGTTAAGGCATGTTTTTCATTCTTCAATAGGGGAGTTTGGTTGGCTTAGTGGACTATCCAGATGATGAAGAGGAAGATGAGGAAGAAGAATCATCCCCCAGGAAAAGACCTCGACTTGGCTCATAGAATACTTGCTGGGAGACTCCCAACACATGATGTTACTAAAACGCTGCAGCTGCTCACTGAGCTCAAGTCTGAAAGCTTTCTCATGGAACTCAACACACACACGAAGTAGCAGAGACTCAGTTATCAGATAGGAAAGTGTAGTTGTTTAAGAAAAACCAGGCTCCCCGAGAACTTAATTGTTTCCTACTGATTAAACGGTTTGCCTTTTGGGCTGTCCAAAATCAGAAGAGGAAGAAGAAGAAGAAGAAATGATTGTTGGAGCCTGGGTGAAAGCTTCCCAGTGAGTAAAGTCTCAGGTTTGGGGGAGGAAGGGTTGTTAATGCAGGGTTGCTTCAGGGGATCCAACCTATAGAACATTGTGAGACTTCAGTACCCAATAACATTGCTTGTATAATGGTGCTGGCCATGTTGTTTTAATCAGCTGCCTCTTTTTAAAAGAACTTTTTTATGTAAAACAAATTGAGCTGTCATTAGAAATGAAGTTACGTTGTTGGGACCATTTCTTTAAAGATTTCACAGAAGTCAGCCTTTGGTGTTTGACAGGACATATACCCTAGGTAACAGCATACCAATTTCTCTACACCAGAGACTTCCAGTACATAAAAACAAAAACAAGCTGGGTTCCAAATGGATAGTTTCCTTAATAGAACTTTCAAAGTTAGCACTTTTAGAGGTAACAGCAGTATTCTGAAATGGTCCTCTTCAAAACTCAGGAGTAGCTAGAAGAGGGTGTTCCCAGTACTCCCCCAGTACAGTCTTTCTGCTTTCTCAGTAAAGTTAGGTCTGGGTCTTCTGGGGCTGCTGACAAATTTATAGAGACCAATAAAGAATGGTGCTGAATTAAGTGGCATTTACTATCTAGAAGCCATTTTATCCTAGAGTCATGCAGCATAGCACGGGAAGCTTTTCCACAGACAAGGATGTAACATGAAAGCTGCTTTTTTAAGAGAGTAAAAAGCACATTCCATGTACGTAAATGAATTTAAAATAATTGAGGCAAACTATTAAGAGCTTTTATTTTTAGAACAGCAAGTTAATTGTAAATATTTTAATGTTAGTTTGCTCATCTATGATCTGAGATCATTGCTGAGGTGAGAAAAATGACCCCAAACTACAATTTAATGCATTGGGAAAAATAAAATTCCAGCTCCAGTCTTTCAATCAGCTCTGTAGTGTGTTGTGGGTCCATTTTTCCTGGAATAGCTTAAAAGCAGTTTCCTGTGTTGGAGATTTTGGAGTTAATTTTAATTTTGGCTATTGTTTGGAAAAGATGGGCTGTCTGTGTAGATATGAAGTATAGTTTTTCCATAAAACAGATGTTTATTTTGTATTAAAAATACCACTGTACTTGTTTTACACCATTTGTATACATGTGGTGATATTAATGTAAAATTTGAGAATTAAAATGTGACCCTGTAATTCCATGATTGAGACTTGTGTTTGTTTTGTTGTAAATATAAGTATATTCTATTTTTGAGATATGTCCAATTTACATTATCTTTTAAAAGCTTATAAAATCCATAAAGACTTGTTATAAACCACTAGGTCAGAAAGTCTTAAAAGTAAGAGTCAACCATAAATATTGCTTACAGGAGGTAAACGTTGGTCAAACATAACATCAGAGTACCACAGCATGAAGCCATTCTGACCTCTAAACAAAGGTGCACATACAGCAAGCCTCCATATCATAAGTGACCTGTGATACCTTCAACTAGCATCATTGACTTATATGATAGGCATTCTTCCAAGCAGGTGTTATCAAGCCTTTTCCATCATAGCACTTAGATTGCTTAGAATCTAAGCAGCCCTGACCTATAACTGTTCTGTTCCTATATAACTTCAAGTTCAAAGTGTCATCTCTGTACCTTATAAAGACTCTTTCGATTTTCCTTTCTGAGGAACTTCATACTTTTAAGTCATTATTATGGGAAAGTGTTTCTTATAGCAGAAATGAATGTTTTCTTAAAATACAAGGGCAACAGTTGTGTAATACATATGCTCACCTTCAAGATGAAAGGATCCTTGGAAGGCACAACTAGGAAGATTCCACATTAGCCTCTGTCCTAAGTGACGACCCTGATGCAGGCTGGGGTGCATTATCTCCACTCAGTTCAAGTCAGAGCACACATGTGTATGCCTTAGGTCCTAAAAATACCTGTAAACATGTACCTAATAAAAAGCTATTTTTAATAAAAAGTTGTGTGAAACAGATTGATGTGTTTTCATCACTGGTTTTTCTGAAGTTTGAAGGTTGGAGCTTAAAGTATAATTTTAGATTCAAGCAGATAAGATGAAATTTTAGAAAAACCCCAGTTGAGGCCAGCAAGATTGCTAAGTGGGTAAAGGAACCAAGCCTGTTTGATCCCTGGAACTCAACACAGTACAAATTGCCCCCTGACCTCCACAGGCACAATGGCATATGCATGCCCATATACATACAAAATGTCTGTTTAAAAAAAAAAGAAGGTTCGGTAACTAGAAAAAGGTGGGTATAAATTGTAACTAAGTTTTGGAAAGCAAGATCATTCTGATTACCTTTAAGCAAAGAGACTAGAATTTTTTTCCAGGGCCTTATAAAGACCAACTGGTAAGTAGCATTTTCCTCAACAGGTTTAGTCAGTCAGTTGATCCTTTTGTCTGTTTTCAGAACAACATTTATAGAAAAGGTTATAATTTTCTATATCTCCCACATTTATTTTACAAGGCTTGTTTGTCCTTTAAATATAAAGCTCTCTTACCTTTGTCCAAGATACTGCCTTTGGATTGCATCACACTGGGTAAACCTAAAACCACAGTAGTTCACCTGTCTTGCTGCAGCAGCCACACCTTTAAAAATGGAAGTTTCCAATTCCCCACAAGGCTTTCCACATAACCCTAACCTGCTGTCTGTCACCTTTCATATGCTAGCCCTCCTATTCACACATGTTCTGGTTCAGCTTCAAGGCATGTGTTTCTAAATTACTGTATACCCTCTTTTCTGTAAACACCTGATCAGTTTACAGCTTACTTGCCCAAGGCAGCACAGCCAGCCTGCCATGTTATCACTGCACTTTCCCCTTTTAATACTGCTCTTTAGGCCTTCAATAGCCCCACGAAAGCAGGAACCCTGTCTGTCAGTCTGGTTGACTACTATACCCTTGGTGTGTATCATGCTTAGCACAAACAGTGTCTAGTAAGGATGAATGAAAGCATGCACTATCAACTAATTTCTTTCTGTAGCCCCTTTTGAAGAGAAAACATTCAAATTCTTTTTATTTATTTATTTGTTTATTTTGGTTAGGATAGGTTCATGTAACCTAGGCTGGCCTTCAGTTTGCTTTGTTACTGAGAATGACCTTGAACTCCTGACCCTCCTGTTCAGCGTCCTGGGTGCTAGGATTATAGGCACACACCACCATAACCTGGCTCTATGCAGAAATTTCTGTTAAACTGCCTTCCCTCTTACCCTTTACCTGTTTAAAATAATAAGAATGAGCTTATAGTTGCATTTAGAAAAGCAGGTATTTGCTTAAAACTAACAGTCTTTGTTTAAGGATTAAATAATTTATTTTTAAGAAAACTTGGACTTCTGTTTCGCTAACTCTTCATATTACTTATTAATAACTTCTTCTTTAAGTTTCTCTGCAAGCAATCGCCTCTTTAGTAATGTTTGTTTCTCCTCTGCTGTCATTTCTGGCTTCTCTGTCATTTCCTTTAAAAAAAAAAAAAAAAGACAAAAAATTTGGCTACAATTAAAAATTAGCTTCATATGTCTAAAATTCTTAACATACTTCAAAAGAACAAAAATTAAGGGCATTTTCAGTAAAACTTAAAAGTCAACAACCAAGTTTCTTAGCTCTCTTCTTGGAGAAGCACTGGGAAGCATGGGGTATGGACAGAACATTGCAAACATTTGAAATGGCTAAGGTAAGACAGACCACTGACCCTAAGGAACTCAGCATGGGAAGTCAACAAAAATGTATAATGAGATGATTACTTATACCTTACAGAATTCTCATCTAAACTCTCCTGAGAGATTTAGCAGTTGTCACACTAGCAGATGGTTAATTTGAGTGGGTCAACCAACAAAATTCACTGGAGACTTTCTTGCACAAACTAAAAACTCTTCCCCTGGACTGCACAATCAACACCTTAACGCTAGCCATACCTCCACCTCCCTGGTAGGCTTTCCTTTTTGCTCAGTATTCTGGATCTGTTTTGCTCTCACGTCCTTTCTCATGGACATCAGCTTATCTCTCTTCTGCTTGAGATAATGCTCTCGTTGCCGTAACTCTTCTGTTCCAAGTGCTGACAAATTCTGGTTCAAATAAGAGAAAGAACTGTCTGTATTCAAGGCAACACAACAAGTGGCAAAGACATCTACTGGATCAGTTTTAAGTTCCAAGATCTAACAAAGACAAGTGTATAGCTCTGTATGGCCTTGCTTATAGTAAGTTAGCTTTTACTTACTGCTATTGGTCCTTCCATGCTCGAATGTTCTAAACCAGGAATCTTCAGACCTTTTTGTGGGAGGGAGGAAGTTTCAGGCAACAGCTCCATCTTTCTTGCCAAGGGTTGTACTGACTGATTAGCAAAATGCACTTTAACTTCTGGCAGTAAATAGTGAGACCAATTAAGACATTGTAACTTAAAGAACCACACTATTATGGAAAACATAAGACACTTCCTAATTGAAACATCACATAAATACCTCACAAATAACATCTTTGGTTTCCAAACTTGCTTCTAAGCATGTGACTGTACACTTAACAAAACTGATTTTCTGTCTTACAACATTAGTTGTCAACAGCAATGATTTGTTTTCGATTACATGCTGAAAATAACTTAGTGCATACTAATGCACTAAGAAAATGTAACCATTTCTAAAGCAAAGAGAAACTTAAAAGCACATGTAATATAAGCATTCAGTACTTCAATAACTGTGCCATAAGGTATGATTAACATTCTCATTGCTTCTGTAGTCTATTTTCTATAAGAAAATTAGGTAATTGTTTTTTTTTAAGCCTAGCAAGATAACTCAAAGTTAAATCTCTGGCCACCAAGTATGATGACATATATGAGTTTGATCCCAGGACCCACATGGAGGAAGGACAGAACCGACTCCTGCAAGTTGTTCTTGACCACATGCACACAATACACAGTGGCACATATATACATACACAGGTCTCTCAGCCTCTTAGTCTCTTGTGTATATACACACACAAGTAAATCATCATTTTTGAGGGGGTGGGATTTAGGAGATGTTTCTGTGGGAAAAGAGGTGTGAGAGAATGAGAACCCTATTTTGAATCCCCCCCACACACACACTCATTTTAAAAAGCTAATCTTGGCAGAGGACATCAACCCCAGAGACAAATGGATCTCAGAGGCTTGCTGGCCAGTCAGCCTCGCCAATCAGTTCTAGGATCAATGAAGAGACCCTATCTCAAACAATAAAGTAGAGAGCAACAGAGGAAGACACTTGACCTCAACCTCTGACCTCTAATGCTCATCCACATGAGTATTCACATATATGCACATAGACATACATAGGCCACACATGCACAACAAAAAAGAAAAAACATTTTTAATTTAAGTACATGGGCTATGAAAACAGTGAGACATGGAAAGACATACATTAAAATGATAGAAGTAAAATGAAAGACCATGGTACACATCTCAAAGGATTAATAATCCTGCCATGTGTGTATAACCAGAAAAAGATCACTGGTGTAATACACAGTAGCCTGAGTGCAGTGCCAGGGAGACTAGAGGAAACCCTTTGCAGGCCTCCATGAAAAGACAAGCTAGAGCAGCACTTCCAAACAGTCTAGGCAGAGGCCACAGAACCTATGAGGCGAAACAAGTTGTTGCTAATATTCAGGTTATATTAGAACAGCCATTCTTACTAGAGATTATTTTACTAGAAGTAGTCTTGGCACCTCAAACATGGAGCCACAGAACTGGAGAAGGATGGAGCTCACATACGTAAGCATCTCTATTCAACTCATGCACTTACTCAGCTTTGAATGTGTTAGATATGGACACACACTTTCCCAAGCTTCGAAGAGGAAAGTACGTAAAGCCAAAACACCGTTAGCTTTCCTGATTTTTAAAGAAAGGATTAGAAAGCCTGACAAAACATCTCTGGCAACTCCATCAGAGAACAGATGCTACTATTTTAGTAGGAACCAAGAGAAGACGGGAACAAAAGGGCAAAAGATACAAACCAAACACCTTGATTCTTTTAGAAGTAAGACTTCTTACTAGGGTCCCATTATTCTACATGAAGTGATCCCAAAAATCAGACACCCCAATTTTAAAAAGTCCTGAGAAATTAAAAAACATTACTTTTGAAATTATCTGCTACTTGTCTTGCTATTGATAGTAAACTGTATTTTATGTGGTCTGTGATGCAATTTTGTCTTTTGTTATTTTTATTTATTTAGAGACAGGATCTCACTATGTACTATCTGGCCTAGAACTTACTATGTAGACCCCACTAGCCTCAAACTCTCAGAGATTGGCCTCCCTCTACCTGAAGAGTGCTGGGATTAAAGTAGTGCACCACACCAGCTTGTTTTATTTTTTAAAACAGGGTGTCATGTAACCCAGACCGGTCATGAACTCTCCTATGGCCAAGGATGGCTTTGCCTCCACCTCCTGAGTGCTGGATTAAAGATACGTGTTACTGTCCACCTGAAGTTTTCACTTAGGTACTACCAAGCAATATTCAAATTATATCAGATACAAGCTCTAAACAATACATGGGAGTGTGCAGAAACCCAAAATTAAATCTGGGTCACGCATTAAACACAGGAAACCTTGTATATATGATTTATATGAACTCATTTCAACTTAGGAACTAAATGAGAAAAAATGATCACACATAATAAAAGCACAGAAGGGAACTTTTATAAATGTGTTTCTGTTCTATATCCCTGACCAGTTTTAACCAAGATTACAATTTCTTTAAAACCAATGAGTACTGTAAATAAACTAAGAAAAAGGGGAACTTTGACAATTGGACAAATGTCTACAATTCAAAAAGCCAGATTAAAGGCCCCTGCCTGCAACCCCAGCACTCAGCAGGCTGAAGCAGTGGATCTCTGAGTTCAAGGCCAGCCAGTACAGAAGAAAATAGTTTTTTGGTTTTTTTTTTGTTTTGTTTTGTTTTTTGTTTTTTTTTTTTTACTATTTTGCTATACTAGAGTCACTACTTAGGAGCTCAGAACACTTTTGAAGTTACTTTCTTGAATTTATTATTTGGGAAAAAAAGGAAAGATAAGGAACATGATGTCTACCTCACATTCTTTATCTTTTTAATTGAGAAAAGATATTTGAAACCATAGAAACCTGTGAAAAAATAAAATGAAATCACGATCATGATTCAATTTCTGTTGCAGTTACCTGTTCTCCTATACAGTATAAGAAACTATTCAAGGTGGATGTGATACAAACTGAACAAGTTCATCTGCTAGGATTTCCTTTAAGGACATAATAACTAAACATCTAGAGAAATTGGCTGTCCTTTATTTTCTAGTTTTAACTTAAGGTAATTTTTTAAAGTAATTTTCAATATTAACCCTCTAAGTTGAGCTTCCGGCTCACATATACAAATGTTACTATATGCTATTGAAACTGTTTGTTATTCTCTGGGTTCCAAACTTCACCTAGAAATGTGGAAATGACGTTCTCTTTCAGCAGAGTATTTCTACCTGCAAACAAACTAAACTTGGAAAGAATTTTTAAGTTCCAAAGCCACTCAGTGTTCCAATGCTTGTGAGGGTTAAATGTGTTCTGGAGCAAACATACTCTCAGGGTTTATGCATTAAAGTGCAGTATACCTCAAGCTTACCTGAGGGTGGCTGTACAAAATGTTCACCATCCCCTTGGGAATTACTCAGTTTTGCAGCTTCAGTAGTATACACTGGTGGTTCTTCCATTTTAGCCTCTGATGACTTCAGGATTCCATAACACAATTTAAAAAAGGGAAAAAAAATTAATGTTGACCAATCAATAGTTAAGGGATCCAAAGATGTTATTTAAAACATTACTATACACTCAACTAAATAATGAACAGAATTTTAAACATGTTAATAACATTTTATAGCTCCTAATTTTTTTTCTTTCTTTATTCTTTTTTATTTTTTGGTTTTTCAAGACAGGGTTTCTCTGTGTAAAAGCCCTGGCTGTCCTGGAACTCACTCTGTAGACCAGGCTAACCTCGAACTCACAGAGAACCTCCTGCCTCTGCCTCCCGAGTACTGGGATTAAAGGTGTGTGCCACCATGCCCAGCTAGCTCCTACTTTATTATTATTATTATTACTATTATTTTACTTATTTTGATGTGTATTTGCCTGCATTTATGTATGTACACTGCATGCATGCCTAGTGCCCACAGAGATTGGGAGAAGGCATCGTAACCCCTGGAACTGGAGATTCGGACAGCTGTGAGACACTGTGTGGGTGCTGGAAACTGAACCTGGGTCCTCTGGAAGAACAGCAAGTACTCTTAACTGCTGAGCCATCTCTCCAGTTCCTATACCTCCTACTTTTTGAGGCAAGTAATATTCTGTTTCAAATAATGCAGTATTAATGATAACCAATGCAGTGGGAATTAAGATGTAGAAAGAACTATACTGAAAGCCATGGTTGCTATTTCAACATAATAAAGGGGTCAAAAAAACAAGGAAAGTAAAATTTTCCTCTTTTCTTTGAATACTGAAAACTAAGGTATTTATTTATTTGGTAGAGTGAAATAGATGAATGAGAAAGAACTCTGAACAGTCGAAGGAGCGTTGTGGTGGTCTCAATGAGAATGGCCCCCATAGGCTCCTGTCTGAATGCTTGGTTCCCAGTTGGTGAACTGTTTAGGAAGAATTTGGAGGTGTGGCCTTGTTATGGAGGTGTGTCACTGGGTGGGGGAGGGGCTTTGAGGCTTCTGCCTGATGCCTAGGGATAAAATATAAGCTCAGCTACTGCTCCAGCACTGTGCCCATCTGCCTGCCTGCTGTCATGTTCCCCTCCATGATAGTTATGACTCTGAAACTGTAAACAAGGTCCCAATTAAATCTCTTTTATAAGTTGCCTGGTTCATGGTGCCTCCTCGAAGCAATAGAGCAGTAATAAAGACTGTAACACAAATTCTAAATGGTCTTTTAATAAAAAATCCTGGTGCCAGATACTGGAGTAAATGCTGAAAGATAGCAAAGACAAAGGAAAAGGCCACTGCTATGTCTTACCTCTAGGACTCAGCCTGAAAAGCCTTTCTGGCTGAAAAGCTTTAGTTCCTGTCTCCTCACGCCTTATATACCTTTCTCCGCCAACCATATCACTTCCTTTTTAGTGCTGGAATTAAAGGCCTGTGACTCCCAAGTATTGAGATTAACGGTGTGTACACTGGGGTTCTTTCTGCAATGGGCAGTGTTAATGTAGAGGTGTGTAACTGGGTACGTGACTGCTGAGTGCTCAGCCTGAAACGACATCTGTACCCACACTACAACCCCACCCCAAGGCTCAAAGGGCCTCCTGGAAGGGGGAGGCAGAGAGGATGTAAGAACCAGAGGGTGGCAGGAGTGCTGTGGAGCCACCTCCGGACAGGACATGGCTGCTGCACCCCTGAACTCCCAGCATCTGGGCCGCATGTACAAGTCTTGCACAAAATCAAATCACTATTCCAGCATGCAGGAGGGAGGGGCTGGGGAGGCCCCAGGCCGAGCTGAGGAGCTACCGACAGTTAATGACTGCTAAATGTCATTCCTCTTTTCCCAGTGGTGTAGAGATAAGGAGCCATGATTGAGAAAATAGCCCCACACCAATGCTCATGTAAACAACCCTAATTAAACTCAGTGGGTTATAAAACAGGCATGAAAGCAGGAGGGGGCTTCTTAGGAAGAGGCAATGGGGTGAATACAATCAAAATACATTATATACATGGATGAAACTGTCAAATAAAAATAAGGAATTGTTAAAAAGAGGAGGATGGGAAGATGGCCCAGGTGGTAGTTACTGCCACATCACGTGAGGACCGGAGTGCTCAGATCCGTAGAACAGCACATATAAAAGCCAGTGGGCACGGCAGCTAACCTTGGATACCTGCACACAAGATGGAGATGGTATTCCCTGAGCAAACTGGCTAAGCAGCCAGACTAGCCAAAACAACAGAATCTGGATTCAGCAAGAGACCCTGCCTCTATATAATGTGGAGAAATTGAGGGGCCAACACACACACACACACACACACACACACACACACACACACACACACACACGCATACATTCATTCACACAAGGCACATCCAGTACCTGTTCCGACTAGAAGGAAAAGCTATTTTCCATCTTTTGAAAAAGGATAAAAAGTAAAATATAAATATTTGACTTGCTAAGAGAATATGACTCCTCTGAGGAGTTCTATAGAAACTTAAATGTTAACAGTAAAAGGCAAGTGTCAACTCAGCAAGAACGGGGCAATGCCAATAGGATATACTTCTGCTGCATTTACGTCCTGCAAGCACCTGCTTTTTTCGTTTCCTTTCTTCCTCCTGGTCATATTCTTCTTTTGATTTTCTGAAATACAAGAAAGTTAAAAATAAATCTGTTTTGTTTTGTTGTTTTGAGACAGGGTCTCATTATGTAGCCTTGGCTATCCTGGAACTTAGACCAGGCTGGCCTCCAACTCACAGAGATCAACCCTCTGCCTCCCAAGCACTGGGACTGAAGGTGTACACCACCCACCCAGCTAAAAAGTAAATTTCTTCATCATCGAAGAACAAATATGCAGCATGTTACCCTAACATTATTATAGTCTGGACAAGACGTTTCACCACAGAGATGTAGAACAATCATCTCTACAAACCTGCTCTACAGTCACCTGTAACAGGCAGCAAAATAGAGCTATTAATAGACTATATGGGTTTACCTAATGAACCCTAGTTGAACAACAATCAACAGATTTGAAATCCTAAACCTTTTTTTTTTTTAAGTTAGCATACAAATGAGTGATCTAAACCCACATTTTAATGGCAAACTCCACAGGAAAGACACATTCTGGCCAGGAGTGGTGGGCAGATGCTTATAAATCCAATACTTGGAAGGTAGAGGCAGGAGGTTCAGGAATTTAAGGTCATCCTCAGCTACATAATGAATTCAAGGCCAGCCTGAACTATAGAAGATGCTGTTTCAAAAACAAAAACAAACTTTGAATCTCTTTGAAATGCTGTGGAATACTGCTTTTGTACACTGGTTTAATAAAATGCTGATTGGCCAGTAGCCAGGCAGGAAGTATAGGTGGGATAAGCAGAAAAGGAGAATTCTGGGAAGAGGAAGGCTTAGTCAGGAGACGCCAGCCTGACATCTAAGGAGCAGCATGTAATGGCACACAGGTAAAGCCATGGAACACGTGGTGACATATAGATTAACAGAAATGGGCTGAGTTTAAGTATAAGAGCTAGTCAGTAGTTAGCCTGAGCTAATGACTGAGCAGTTTTAATTAATATAAGCCTCTGTGTGTTTACTTGGGGGATGCGAGTAGGAGAGATTTGTACCAACCGCCAGCAGGCTGGGACACAGGAAATCTTCCGATTACACAGAAATGTTACCTCCTTCCTGACAGGACTGTTTCCCCTCATTCTGGCCTGTCCAGTGGCATCTGAGCTATCCTGATCAAGTTGTCCTGCTGCCTATCAATTTCTTTAAGCAGTTCGGAGGCACTCTGACTAGGAAACAGCTGAGGCCAACTATCTTATATGTCCATAGCTAAACTTTAGAACTAAAAATCTAAAAGTACCAAAAATGGTTTGTGCTATGTCAGCCCCAGTGGGAAGAGCCTTAACCACCCTGATAAGAGTCAGGAACTAGCCACAGTAAGGGAAGAAGAAAGGTTGCAGGAGACACTTCTGGACAGTTCCAGGGCAACCAGTCCAAATTACCAGTCCTCGACACAAATACCCTTCCCTTTTTTCACACATATGCCCCTGCCACAGGGCAAGATCTGGCAGTAAAGGGCTGTGTCCACCACCTACACTTCCGCTTCAGTCTCTACAACCACCCACATTCCCCAAAATTAGGCACTAAGCCTTGGAACTCCTGTCATAGTTTCCCACTAGGTCCATCTTTCTAAACAGTCACTATAGACTTCCTTTTCCTCTAAGTCAAGCACATTCTCACAGATTAAAAACTAAATGCTACTATGGCTCCTCACTTCCAAAGCTCCCACAGTAACCAGGAGTAATGGCTTCAAGGGGAAAATAACAGCTAACCTTTTTTTTGGTTAAAGGGCGGCACACCTCATGGCAAGCATCTGGTTGAGATGGGAAGAAGTGATTGGCAAGATACTTACCTGAGATCAATACCTCCTACTCTCCTCCCTTGTAGGTTACCTGTCACTCCTCAGCTGGGGGCAGCTGGGGCAGGTAGGTACAGATGCCCAGTCTCCAACTTTGCATGAGTGGCCTCTAATATTGAGACACAGCAGACAGGGAGAACTCTGCTCAGCTCAGGACACACTCTTCCCTTCCCTAATCTGTGGAGTCTATTGCAGCTTTTTTTCCATTGGTGGCTAGTTCCTTCATCCTATGATAAAGGACGTGTGGGGTGAGGGTAGGGAAATCCTCTCAATTGGACTGATCCAGTATAAGTGATATGAAAATATTTTTCTACAATTAAATATAATACAAATTGGTCATCTAACATGAAAACCCAAACTGCTCTAAAATAAACAGCTTTGCAAAGCACATCAACAGAATGCTCAAAAGGTTTTAAATTTGGTAATGTTTGGATTTCAGGTTTTCTGATTAGGGATGCTCAACCTATCTGTGATCTGTGCAAGTATTCCAAAATCTGAGACACTCCAGTCTTAAGCATTTGGATCAGGGATACTTTAGCTGTGTATACATAGCTAAAAAATAAAAAATAATTTTGTTAGTCCTGCTAGTTGGTCATATTTTCTAGTGAAAAGTTAATATCCATTCAGATCATATACAACACTACTAACATTTATTCAAAAGCAGTTGAAACAGCTCACCTGAGGACCTCCCTCAGGATTTTCATCTCTTCCTGTTCAAGATCACTGACTACATCGGAGCCATCAGTTAAGCAGTCGGGTAACACACCTGTTCAAAACCAAACACCACATGGAAGACCATCAACTCAACTGAAAACACTCACTTCTCACTGTTCTGGTTCATCAGGTATAAATTAGTTTACAACTTATGACTTAATTTTTTTTTCAAGCCTTATCTTTTTAATTATGTTCTGTTTTAACTTTCTCACATTTTAGGGACTAAGCCCCATAAAAACCAGTCACAATTTTAGCTAGAAGCATTGCACAGTAATAACTTGTACTGACTATCTAAAATAGCAATGAGTGGGACAATGTGAAGCTCAGTGGTAGGACCTATAACTAGCATGCACGAGCCCTGGGCTCAAGTCTCAGCACCAAAAAGAAAAGAAAAGCTGGAGTGATGGAACCATGGCTGTGCAAGTGAAGGCCCTTGCACCCAGCCTGATGACCTGAGTTTGAGTCCAGGGATCCACATGGTAGGAAGGAAACTCTACAAGTTGTCTTTGACATCCACATGCACATCATGTCACTCATGTCCTATCTATCTATATATCTATCTATTACTCTATGTCTCTCACACAACTAATTAATTAAACAATTTAAAACAAAACTTGAAAGAAACTATCGCAATAAAAACAATAGACGTTACGGTCTTCCATTATCTCACATTATCTACTACTGATCTCACTGAGCCAGGGTTAATTAAATGCTTTTAAAGGTAAACTATAAGTGGGAAAGTTTGCAAAACAAAATGGTGTTTTATTAAAGGTCTCCATTTGAACTGCAATATTAGTGAAAGGGCCTGCTTACTATGTGCAATGATAGCATGTGCTGAACAGTGGGGGTATGAAGACCAATAACACTATCTCTGCCCTTGATGCATCTTTTCAGATATTGGCAATAGCTTTAAATCGCGATTGTGCCAATTTCCACCCCTCACTCCCCCTAACACAAATTCACAGGAAGAAATTTAACTGTTGGTTTAATTTACTTATATCTCCCTGATAAGGGAGGTTGGTAATGAGTGCTCTGTTCATGTCTATATTCTATAGCATTAGCAGAATGTACCTTTATTTTACCTTCCATTTCTTTATTCAAATGTGCAAAGTGGGATTCTGGATTAGCTTTAAAGTAGTTTCATTATTCTAATTCCCTTGATGCTAAACGTTTTGGGCTAAACATGCTATTGAGTTAATTGTAGTCATTTGTAAAGAATGAGCAGGAAGATGAATGCACCCTTCACCCATGAGAAGAGTTACACCTGTAAACACATCATCTGAAGTGTAATTTTGCTCAGTCAGAAGATATCAAATCATTCTCCTAGCAACTTTTCTAAGGAGAATTAAAAACAGGAACAATGCAACAGTATGAAATCCTTTCAAATCATCAAAATGCATTTTCTCCAAATTATTTGATCAGATACAAACAAGAATCAAGAAAGCCTTTGAATTTTTCTTACAAGAAATAAAATTCACCAGGTGGTGGTGGTGCATACCAGCACTCAGGAGGCAGAGGCAGGTGGATCTCTGAGTTCAATGCCAGCCTGGTCTACAGAGCAAGTTCCAGGACAGCCAGGGTTACAGGGAAACCCTGTCTCGGAAAAAAAAGGGGGGGTGGGGGGGTGGAAGGAAGGAAATTTCCAAACATCTTGTTTTGAGCACAATGTAAGTTCATAATTAAAGACCGCACTCAAAGTTTCAATGCATATGATAAATGTTAGTTTAACTTTAGACACAGGGCAAACTGCCCTGTACTGTGGACTGACAGCAGTCATTATTCTATGTCATTCCTCCCTTCTCCAATAAATCCAAGTTCTGTGCAGTCATCCGGCAGCCATCACATAAAGGTCAGATGCTCCCTCCCCTCAGCAGAGTGGTACTTGATTGAGTTAAGCTATCACAATGGTCTCCTCCCCTTCCAGACAGTTTAAGAAAGGCCTGAGTGGAAGGCTCTTGGAGGGTTTGCACAAAATGTTATCTTGCTAACAAAAAGAAAATCACACAGAAGGAAACATTCATTTCCTCACAAAACACTGAGTCTGCACTGGAAGCAGAAAAAAAGAGGCAGGGAATGTCAGAAATAAAAATGGCAAGTGTCAGCGGCCTTGAAGACATCACCGAGCCACTAGAGTAACCAATTCTGGGCCTGTCTCCCTCGGGAAGACTGCTTAATAGTTTCACATCAACTTGACACAAGCTAGAGTTATCTGAAAGGAAGGAACCTCAGTTGAGACAATGCCTCCATAAGGTACAGCTGTAGGGCAGTTTCTTAATTAGTGATTGATGGAGGAGGGCGCAGCTCATTGTGGGTGGTGCCATCCCTGGGCTGGGTTCTAGAAAACAGGCTGAGCAAGCCATGGGGAGCAAGTCAGTAAGCAGTATTACTCCAGGGCCTTTGCATCAGCTCCTGCCACTAGGTTCCTGCCGTGCTTGGGTTCCTGTCCTGACTTCCTTCAATGATGGACTATGATGCATAAGTGTAGGCCAAATAAACCCTTTCCTCCCCATGTTGCTTTGGTCATGGTGTTTCATCACAGCAACTGTAACCCTAACTAATAAAACAGAGACTGTAATGTCTAACTGCTTATGTCATTTTCATTGGGGTATTCTATTATTGGCAATCTGAAGCATACAGCTTATATACAAGCTGCAGAAGTATATATATATATATATATATATATGCTGCCAAACTGAAAAACTAGAGTCCACTGGTCAAGCTCACTATTTCTTTTATCAAACCTTATCCTCTCAAAACAAGTTTTACAAACACAAAGCAATTATTTATCCCACAGACCAGATTAAAGCTAGTTTCAGGAATTTGAGAAGAGAAGACTTTCCAGAATAAAGCACAGCAGTAAAACAACAAAAAGAAGCTCTTCCAATTTTATCTACTTCGAAGGTACCCCATTGTTTTGCACTCTTCAGGGTCAGGGTGGTTTTCTGTCTTAACCACAGACAACTCTATGACCCGCTGTAAAAAGCAGCTCAACTTTAAAGCACGGCTAAGCCAGTGGCTATTTAAAGAGTAAGGCTCAACTCACACAGACAATAAAAGATCTACAGCATTCTGATATTAGTCTCACAGCAACAGAAGCGCTACTTGTTGGGGCTGGTAGGATGGCTCAGTGGGTAAAGGTGCTTGCCGCCAATCCTGATGACCTATGTTTGATTCCTAGGATCCACTCCTGAAAAGCCGTCCTCTGACCACATGGCACATATGCACCCCCTCAAAATTAAAACAAGCCCTATTTATTGCACATTCCACACCCTTAAGGGTAAACAGCACAACTGAAATGCTGCTCCCATACCTTCAAGAAACAACCAAATGGCAAGTCTCGCTGCCAGATTAGTCAAGTACTGGTCCTTGTGGCCCAGGACCAGCAGCTCCAGCAACAGCTGGGAACCTGTCAAAGATGCAGAGGATCAGGTCCCACCCAAGACCCACTAGGGCATAAACTGGAGCCTGCCAGTTGACTCCAGTGCATACTGGAGTCTGAAAAACATTTCCTTCTAAGGTCTTAATTGTGACAAGCCAGAGGAGTAGTTCCCTGTCCTCAACAGTAACCATAGCCACTCAAAACACTAAACTAACACAATGGTCTGACGGAAAAGCAGGCCTCAAAAAACTAAAGCATCATTAAATTCTTGTCTTCTTCCATTGAAATGTGGAGTGCCAAATTACTAAATTTACATCCTTAAATCTCTTACACTAGCCAAAGACTTTCAAATGTGAAATAATGCAGAAAAGGTAATTACATTTAAGACAGTTAGAATAATTTTAAAAAAAAACAACCCAAACCCTGCACTTGGTACTCAGATTCCTAACTTCAACACTTTACCATTCCTCTCCTGGATTATTCGGATGGCTTGAAGCTGCATCTCAATGTTCTTCTGGACCATCATTGCTTTAAAGATAGTAAAATCTTCCGCTGCCAACACGGGCTGCAAAATGGCCTGTGGGAGGAAGTCTGCAGGTTAAATGAAGACTCAAGTTGGAAACTATTTGCCCCTCATTCAAATCACCATTTGTACTGAAAAGCAGCACATTAATTCATGCTGCATCAGTACCATGGTTAGATGACTCAAGTGGACAATCTTTTTTTTTTTTTTTTTAAAGATTTATTATGTATACAGCATGTATGACTGTAGGTCAGAAGAGGGCACCAGATCTCATTACAGATGGTTGTGAGCCACCATGTGGTTGCTGGGAATTGAACTCAGGACCTCTGGAAGAGCAGTCAGTACTCTTAACCTCTGAGCCATCTCTCCAGCCCCAAGTGGACAATCTTAAGATTAAAAAAACAGCGGGGTTTCACTACATAGCCCCAGCTGGCCTCAAACTCCTAATTCTCCTGCCTTAGCCTCCCAAATGTTGGGTTGCAGGGTGTATAGCTATACCCTGCCAAGATTTTTTAAAAGCCTTTAAAATAGGGTTCTCAGAGCTAATTCACTCAACCCCTAGTCCCCCAGGGGTCAGACAGGCTGCCTCCTTTCCCAGCCAGTGTTAAATGGAAAACAACACAGCAGTCTGGCTTGCTTTTCTAAAGTTATCACGTCAGGACCTGGGCTTGTTTTCAGTGCAAATGGTACCTATCTGGTTTACATCCTATCTCCTAAAATTCATTTTGGGTTTAATAATTATTCAAGAACTATAAAATTGTCCCTTAATGAAAGTACCAAGTTAAGCCAGGTGGTGGCGGCGTACACCTTTAGTCCCAGGATCCAGGAGGCAGAGGTAACACATCTCTGAGTTCAAGGCCTGTCAGGTCTACAGTGTGAGTTCCAGAACAGCCAGGGCTACACAGAGAAACCTTGTCTCAAAAGAAAAAAATTAAAAATTAAAAAAAAAAACCAAGAATGTACCAAGTTAAACTAACTGACAAAAAAATGGAGTCTTACAGGTAAAAAATTATATGTTAGAGATAGTTGAGAATTATGAAAAGTCAAAACCTAAAAGTATAATAAACGAAGACTGAAGTGGGACTGGAGCAGTGGCTCAGATGTTAAGAGCACTGTCCTTGCAAAGGACCCACATTCAATTCCCAGCACCCACATGGTGACTCACAACCATCTCTGCAACTCTAGTCTTAGGGGATCTGTTACCCTCTTCTTGCCTCTGAGGGCACCAGGCATACATGTGGTACACAGACATACATACATACAGGCAAAACACCCTAATTCATAAAATAAAAATAAATAAATGTTTAATATAATAAAGGTATCTACCATTAACATAACTATTTCACTAACTATTAGTAATGTTACATATAGCCAAGAACAAACCAATTTCCAATTAATAAGCAGAATAAGATTTGAAATGCATGGAAACCCAAAGGAAACACTCAGGTCTTATCTTACCAGAATTTAATTTCCAGCTCTATCTAAGATGAATGGAAAAGCTGGCCACACAAAACCATGCAGAGGTAACCAAGAGTGTGCTGTTTACTAGAAGGCAATGGCAATATTCTTACAAAGAACATCTTGACCAGAGCCTTCACCAAAGAATTCCACTTGAAAGGGATGAGCCCCTCCCCCAGCAACCAGCTCATACTCCAGATGTACAGCAGATCAAAAGAAAAGGCAAGAGCAGTTCTCAGTGACATCTACAATGAGTGTGCTATACAGAAAAAGGTACAGTACTTCCTTAAATTCTGTCTGGGTGATCAGGGGTCCCAGGGCAGCGGATGGCAAACATTAGCTTTGTACTGAAACAGTATGGGCAGCTTCTGTCTGAATCCCCTTTGGGGTTATTCCACCACATAATAAGTCATGGGGCTTCCTGGCCTATTAATGACACTAAGTACTTTATCCTCACCAGCAAACCTTTAAAATGACATTGCTACTCTGTTTTATTTTTGGCTTTTTGAGACAAGGTCTCACTCTGTAGCCTATTGGCCTCAAACTCAATTGTAACCTCCTGAGACAGAGTATTGGGATTACAGGTGTGAGCCACAATACCCAACTATGGGCACTGCTATTTGTCAAACCAATTTTCTAGCAGCAAGTTTGAGACTGAACTTGTAATTGTGATCTTTGACCCCTCTTAATAAATCCAAGAAAGAATAATTATTAATAAAGCATATTCTTGAGCTCTGTTTCAGATATAAAAAATTACAATCTTTACAGGATGAGTGTCCACATACCTCCACAGATTCTTAAAACATTAAGTTTTCAGAAACCTTGGCATATTAGAGAAGGAAAAGAGTCTTGATATCAAAAGCCTACCTCCAATACGACTATAGGAACCAGTAGCCCTATGGCCCTGGATAGTATTTAATCCTCAGCATCAACAAAAATAACTGTAACATTTATATAATCCTTCATGGAGTCTAAGATTCTAGAGATTAATAAAATAGGCCATTTTTTTAATGTGTCATTTAGAAAAAACTACCAATTAAATAATAAAACTACCAATTACATAAAACATTCTTATTTTAAATGTTATGATATATTTCTCTGGGCTTAGAGAAATGGCTCAGCAGTTAAGAGGACCCAGATTCAATTCCAAACACCCACATAATGGCTTACAACCATCTGTAAGTCCAGTTCCAATGGATCAACACCCTCTTCTGACGTCTGCAGTCTCCGCACATAAGGTACACAGACATACACACAAAATAAAAATTTTAAAAACCACTTTTGCTTCTGAATAAAACAAATATAGTAACAACTGTCTCACAGAGTATTAAATGAATTAAGTAAAATTTTATGATCTGAAAAGTAAATATAAAAGTAATTGTTCTGCATAAATCCAGCTACCCTGAACCTGCTAGAAGAGAAAGTAGGAAGTAGTCTTGAACGCATTGGCATAGGAGATCACTTCCTAAATATAACACCAGTAGCACAGACACTGAGAGAAACAATCAATCAATGGGACCTCTTGAAACTGAGAAGCTTTTGTAGAGCAAAGGATACGGTCAACAAGGCAAAGCGACAGCCTACAGAATGGGAAAATATCTTCACCAACCCCACATCTGACAGAGGACTGATGTCCAGAATATATAAGGAACTCAAGAAATTTAGACATCAGAATGCCCAACAGTCTAATTAAGAAATGGGCTATAGAACTAAACAGAGAATTCTCAACAGAGGAAACTCAAATGGCTGAAAGACATTTAAGGAATTGCTCAACATCCCTAATCATCAGGGAAATGCAAATCAAAACAACTCTGAGATACCACCTTATGCCTGTCAGAATGGCTAAGATCAAAAACACTGAAGACACCTTATGCTGGAGAGGATGTGGAGCTAGGGGAACTTTCCTTCACTGCTGGTGGGAATGCAAGCTTGTACAACCATTTTGGAAATCAATATGGCGCTTTCTTAGAAAACTGGGAATCAATCTCCCCCAAGATCCAGCTATACCACTCTTGGGCATATACTCAAGGAATGCTCAATCACACCACAAGAGCACTTGTTCAGCTATGTTCATATCAGCATTGTTTGTAATAGCCAGAACCTGGAAACAACCTAGATGCCCTTCAACTGAAGAATGGATAAACAAAATGTGGTACATATACACAATGGAATACTACTCAGCAGAGAAAAACAATGACATCATGAGGTTTGCAGACAAATGGATGGATCTAGAAAAAATCATCCTGAGTGAGGTAACCCAGACTCAGAAAGACAAACATGGTATGTATTCACTCATAGGAGGACACTAGATGTGGAACAAGGATGACCGGACTGCTACTCACATCACCAGGGAGGCTACCTGGAAAACAGGACCCCAAGAAAGACACAGGGATCGCCCAATGACGGAGAAATGGAAGAGATCTACATGAACAGCCTGGACATGAGTGGGGGTAATGAAGGGCGAGGGTCGAGGGAAAGAGAGTTTGGGGGAGCGGGAGATCCCAGCTGGATCAACAACAGAGAGGGAGAACAAGGAATAGGAGACCATGGTAAATGAAGACCACATGAGAATAGGAAGAAGCAAAGTGCTAGAGAGGCCCACAGAAATCCACAAAGATACCCCCACAATAGACTGCTGGCAATGGTCGAGATACAGCCCAAACTGACCTACTATGGTGATGGGATGGCCAAACACCATGATTGTCGTGCTAGAAACCTCATCTAACTACTGAGGGATCTGGATGCACAGATCCATGGCTAGGCCCCTGGTGGATCTCTGGGAGTCCAATTAGCAAGAATGAGGAGGGTTTATATGAGCGAGAATTGTTGAGACCAAGGTTGGATAAAGCACAGGGACAAATAGCCAAACGAATGGAAACACATGAACTATGAACCAATGGCTGAGGGGTCACCAACTGGATCAGGCCCTCTGAATGGGTGAGACAGTTGATTGGCTTGATCTGTTTGGGAGACATCCAGGCAGTGGGACCGGGTCCTGTGCTCATTGCATGAGTTGGCTGTTTGAAACCTGGGGCCTATGCAGGGTCGCTTGGCTAGGCCTGGGAGGAGGGGACTGGACCTACCTGGACTGAGTCTACTAGGTTGATCTCAGTCCTTGGGGGGGGGGGGGGGGGGGGGGGGGAGGCTTTGCCCTGGAGGAGGTGGGAATGAGGGGTGGGCTGGGGGGAAGGGGAGAGGGGCGGGGGGGGGGGGAGAACAAGGGAATCCGTGGCTGATATGTAGAACTGAATTGTATTGCAAAATAAAAATAAAAAAAAAAATTAAAAAAAGTAATTGTGCCGGGCGGTGGTGGCGCACGCCTTTAATCCCAGCACTCGAGAGGCAGAGCCAGGTGGATCTCTGTGAGTTCGAGGCCAGCCTGATCTACAGAGCAAGATCCAGGAAAGGCACAAAGCTACACATAGAAACCCTGTCTCAAAAAAACCAAAAAGTAATTGTTCTGTTCCTTTTTAAAGTTTTATTTTTATTATTTGTAATTATGTGTCTGTGTGTGAGTACAGGGATCTTTAAGACTACAGAAGTGAGATCCCCAGAGCTGGAACCACAGCTGGTTGTGAGCCACCTAATGGGAGTGCTGGACACTGAATTCAGGTCTGAAAGAACAGGGTGTGCTCTTAACTGCTGAGCTACCTCTCCTGCCCCAGTGTTCTGGTTCTTTAAATACTTGGTGAAATTGATAAACTGTTGACCCAGCTAAGAAAAAAACAGTCTGGGCTCTATAGTGAGTTTGAGGCCAGCCTAGACTTCTCAAGACTCTATCTCAAGAAAACAAGCCAGGCGGTGGTGGCACACGCCTTTAATCCCAGCACTTTGGAGGCAGAGGCAGGCAAATCTCTGTGAGTTCGAGGCCAGCCTGGGATACAGAGTGAGTTCCAGGAAAGGCGCAAACCCTGTCTTGAAAAACCAAAAAAAAAGAAAGAAAGAAAGAAAGAAAGAAAGAAAGAAAGAAAGAAAGAAAGAAAGAAAGAAAGAAAGAAAGAAAGAAAGAAAGAAAACAAAAATAAGCTAAATAAAAATCAGTTATCATCATACTTAAGAACTCAGATGCTTTCCCATTATGATAAGATATAAAAATAAATAAAAGGGGTTGTCACTTATTGATCTTATAAACATAGAAAAGATAATGGAGACACACACAAACAACTCTGCCCACTAACTTGATGACCAGTTTGCCAAAACTCACATTTCGTTAATAAGGAATGACTAGATAAGCCTATTCATTACTAAAAGGTTAACCAGTGATTAGTAACTGTACAAGACAGAAAATACAAAGTCAACATGGGTTTACAGGTAAAATCTACCTAACATTTGAGAGAGAAATTAGACTACTTCTCTACAGTCTCTCCTAGAGTACTGAGGCAGAGAGAATATGTATTAACTCATTTCCTGAGGCCAATACTACCCTAATTCCAAAATCAGACAAAGACTTTAAAAAGAAAACTAAAGAAAGGTCAGAGATGCAAAAATGCCCAAAAGAATTATAGCAAACTTAGTTCAACAATGTATAAAAAGAATTACATAGCATAACAAACTGGAAATTTTTCCAATAATTCAAAGTGGATTCAGCATTTAAAAATAACTCACTATATCAGCTACCAACAGACTAGAGGCTACCATTTGACCCTATCAATAAACATAGAAAAGAGCCTTTGACAAAAATCTAATAAGCATTCATGTTTTAAAAACATAAAAAAAAAAAAAAAATCAGCCAGGCGATCGTGGCGCACACCTTTAATCCCAGCACGTGAGGCACAGACAGGTGGATCTCTGTGAGTTCAAGGTCAGCCTGGTCTGCAGAGCAAGTTCTAAAATAGCCAGAACTACACAGAGAAATCCTGTCTCAAAAAACAAACAAACAAACACTTTTCAGCAAATGGGAATGGACAGGAATTTCCTCACCCTTGTAAAGACCATCTATTTTCAATTTTTTTAAAAACGTATGTGTGTGTATGCCTGTGTAAGTTCATGTGTATCACATGCACACAGGTGCCTGTGGAGGCCCACAAGAAGATGGCTCATATCCCCTGCCGCTGGAGTTACAGACAGCTGTGAGCCACTCACTCTTTGTGAATGATAGGAACCAAGCCTGGGTCCTCTGCAAAAGCAGTAAGTGCTCTGACTGCTGAGCTATCTCTCCAGGACCCCAGACAGCTATACAAGGGTTATTGGCGAATGCCTGTAACCTCAGCTCTTGGGAAGTACAGGCAGGACAATAAGGAGTTCAAGGCCAGTCTGGGCTACATAGTAGGTTTGAGATCAACCCAGGCTACTCAAGATCCTACCTCAAGGGACAAGGATAAATAAAAACCACAGTTAAGGTCACACTTAAGAAACTAGAATCTTTCCCACTAAGATCAGCAATGAGGCCAAGATGACACCTCACAATTCCCACTCAACACAGTATACAAGTCCTGGCTAATGGAAGAAGTTGGGTTTTGGGTTTTGGGTTTTTTGTTTTGTTTTGTTTTACCAACTGGAAAGGAAATAAAAACTCCTTTTGCTTGGGGCTGGAGAGACGGCTCAGCAGTTAAGAGCACTTGCTGCTCTTCCAGAGGACCCAAGCTCAGTTCCCAGCATCCATCTATAACATCTGCAAACGTGTAACTCCAGCTCTAGGAGCTGAACACCTCAGCCTCTGAGTACACTTGGAGTGCACACATCCTCATGCAAAACACACACGCCTACACATAAAATAAAAAAATTAAATCAAAAAGCTTTGTTCATAGATGACAACTGTAGAAAATATAAGGAAAAAAGTTATCTGTTTTGCAGTGTACCAACAATGAACAATTAGAATTTGAATTTCAAAACAGTAGCATTCATATTAACAACACAGAAAAGAAACGTGAAGAAACTAAACAGAATTATCGACATCAGGGCTTCTCAAACTTTCTCTACTTGCAAACTCTTTTCAATATAAGATTTTAAGAAAAGAAACATCTGTTCAATTTTCTGTAAACCTAAAATTGCTCTAAAATATTCTATTTTTTATCTTAATTAACATTCATATAGTAGTGTTTATCATTATGTATGCTTTGGGAAATTAAATGGAAATACTATATTATATAATATTCTCAATAGTGTTAGTTACTAAAAATAAGCATAATTTTCTCAAATTATTATTACTATACAAGAAATGCTTCTACAATTATCAGTTTCCATCTGACAAAAATAAAAGTTAAATCAACTGAAACATCAAAACAAAACAAATTTCTATTCTTTGCTATATTGAAGTCCCTGGCTTTTGCTGTATTAAACTTAGTTATAAACTATATACACTCACACACACACAAAAATAAAAACCACAAGTTTTACAAGTTCTACATAGCAGAAAAGCAAGCTGTTAAAAGAAGAGCTAGATAAAAGCACTCTCACAGAATCTGACAGCCTGAGTTTACTCCCTGGCGCCCACATGGTAGGGGAGAGCTAACTCCACCAAGTTGTCTATGACCTCTACTCACACATGCGCATACACAAATGCAGAAGAAAAACTATCTGCTAGAGCCGTGCTTCTCAACCTTCCTACACTGTGACCCTTTAATACAGTTCCTCATGTTGTGGTGATCCCAATCATAACATTATTTTCGTTGCTACTTCATAACTGTAATTTTGCTGTTATAAATCATAATGTAAATAATCTGTTATGTGACCCCCCCAACAGGGTCATGACTCCCAGGTTGAGAACTGCTGTACTAGAGGGATGCTCTTTTTCTTTTTGGTTTTGGTTTTTTTCAAGACAGGGTTTTCACTGTGTAACCCTGGCTGTCCTGGAACTTACTCTGTAGACCAGGCTGGCCTTAAACTTATGAGATCCATCTGCCTCTACCTCCTGAGTGCTGGGATCAAGGTGTGTGCCACCACCACCTAACTGTTTTTTTTATTTTTAAGAGGGGTTGTTTTTCGTGTGTGGGGGTGTGGGTGGGGGTGTGTGGGGGTGTGGGTTGGTGTGGATGTGAGTGTGTATGTGGGTGTGTGTATTTACTATTATAACACCTCATCTGATGTTTGCCACTCTTGTGGCTTTAATACATCAGAATGCCAGGCCTAATGATGACAAAATAAGGCAAAAGCATTCTGCAAGTCTCCTTCAGCAGTTCAATTCAATGAAAGCAGCAGCTAGTCTAGAGAATCAATACCAAACCAATGGAAACAAAAAATACCCCTAAACTACTCCTGCTTCTTGAGCTGGATTTTAGGCACCCCAGATTGGCATACTGGAATCCACATTCTAATTTTCATGTGTGAAAATGAAATTACTGCAAAGCAGTCAATAATGTGTTTCAAGATGCCTTTCACACACACTGACAGCCCAGCACTGATTCACTGCTGCCATTCAGCAGCTAGTGACTAAGAGCTTGCTCTAGAGAATAATGCTAACAAACCCATGACCCTGGCCTGTCAGCACAATGCTAATTAACCACCAAAATAGCTACAGCTAATTAAGAAGTGCTTCAATTTACTCAGAGACCACTTAACACACAACAGGCATTATACTAAATGTTTGCTATACATTATCACTTACACTTCACAAAACCCTTTAAAGGGAGTACTGCTGCTTTTATACGAATGTGCAAATTTTGTGTCCTGAATCTTTCAATACTGGCTGAAAGATGATGAGCAAAGACTGGTCTGCAGTTATACATTTTTGATTCCTTTGGGCTAAGAAAGGGACAGTGGAGTGTTGGGAAGAGGGCTGTTGTAGTGGGTAGTTGTTCCAGCTTTGACCTGGAAGTACTACCACTAGTGAGGCTTTCTGGTAACTGCTGTGCCTACCTATGACATGCCCCTGGGGTGGGGCTGAGACAGGAGCCCTTAAGACCTGAGATCCGGATGTGCTGGCTCTCATGGTTCCTGGTGATCCTGGATGCTGGATGGTAGACCAAGCAGAGTCTCCAGAGAAACCAGCTGGACTGCACCTCACCTCTCCCAGATCCTGTAACCAACCCTTCCACTGGCTGTAAGTTACCCCAAAATAAACCTCCTTTTTAACTACGTGGAGTTGCCTTAATAACTTCCCCCAATAGGCTATTAATATTCTAGAGGAAGGAATGGTATAAAGAAAGCCAGGTGCACGTGTGCTTGTGAGGGGCCTGGACAGACGACAGGACACAATGTTGACAACAGAACAACAGCAGTGTAACAGGCAATCCTCACGACCACCCTGCTACACAAATATGGGTTACTTAGCAGAGGACAGGAAGCAAAACGAGCTTTTAAGATCACTGTTTGGATAAGAGTGACAGCCGCCTCCTGAGCCTCCAAGCAAGGCTTCCAGGTGGACAACCTGGACTGGTAAGTTTGCTCTCCTACTGATGTAGCTGCAGACTTGGGAGCGGCTGTGTACTATTTCTCTGCTTTAGTTTCTTCATTTATAGGTGGAAGCTAAATGGTACCAAGAAGATAAAGCGAGTAATACCAATAAAATGTCTAAAACATCAATTAGGGAATTGAGGAAGGTGGTTCACCCTTGTAATCTCAGAACCTAGGAGGGAAAAACAGAAGCTTCTAAGTTCAAGACCAACCCAAGCTACATTAAGAGTTTGAGGCTGGCCTGGGTTACACAGCAAGTCCCTGTCTCAAAATAAATAAAATGAAAACACCTTTAAAAAGCATATCGATTCACAAGAACTCTCAATAAGCATTATTTATAATATACCTATTAGCCACTCAGCCCAGTAGTGCAGAACTAAAGAGACGATAAAATCAGTTTCATGAAGAGTTAGAGAGATGGCTCAGCAGTTAAGAGCACTTGCACTTGCAGCTCCTGCAGGTTCACTCCCAGCACCCACATGGCAGCTCACAGCTAGCCCTAACTCCACTTCCAGGGGGATCCAAGCCCTCTTCTGGCCTTCACAGTACCAGGCATGCACACAGTATACATATATCCATGTAGGTAAAGCACTCATACACAAAAATAAACAAAAACAAGTTTCACAAGAAGTCCCAAAAACTAGAAACTGCACTTGCTAAAAACAGAAAAAAGGCAACTACAGAATTACCAGAGTCCTACAGAAATGAAACCATATCCAGATAAATTCTGTGATCTTAGCAACTCTGAGATCAGGATGTTTGTTTTTAATTCCAGCAGTTCACATTATTTCTTAAGGTGGTTAAAAATGAACATATCAGGTCAATGTTTTTACCTCACACAATGTCTACTTTGCTGATGTCTAATATCACAATTCTTATACCTCTACAATCAAACATACTAAATTTAAAGAAAGCCCTGAGAAAACATTAACAGAGTAAAACAAAAGCTAAAACCTGTGATGTGCGCGTCTTTGCCAGAGGGGAAGTGCATGCTTCTTGAAACTGATCTTCATTAATTCCAATTTCTTTAAGGTAACTTTCTAACAGCTTTTCAACCTAAAAAGAAAAGGTTTAACTTTTATAATTTACATAGGAAAAATCCAAATGACATTCCAACTGTTTAGAATGTTCTTTGTAATTAACATAAACACTATTATATAAGATAAGACATGGAAGTAATGTCTTTCACGAATAAACTAACAACAAAAATGTTTTTTCTGGCCAAGAATCACATGAAGTTTAATTTCCTCCACTAGGGGTAGGCCAAGCTTACGAGGGTGAGCATGGTACAGCTCCTCTACCTACTGCCTTTTTAAAATACTCGGAGGCTCCTATAAGCAGGCAAAGCACAAGCACTTGCCTAGAGGCAACAGCTCAAGAAGAATTGAATTTACAAATGAAAGATCCCCATAGCTACAATAAATCATTACTTAGAGTCTAAAACAGAAAAAATACAAAATCATTTGAAAAGATGCTCAGAAGAATTATGAGCCTGAGAACAGTTAGTGCTGCTGGAGCAGGATGAACTGTGACGCTCAAGAATTGTAATGGAGGCCGCACAGGCGGTTTGGCAGATAAGAGCATCTGTTGACATCCACAAGACCCAGGTTCGATTACTAGCACCCACATGGTGGTTCACAACCATCTGTAACTCCAGTTACAAGGAACCCAACCCCCTCTTTTGACCTCTGTGGCTACAGACACATATATGGTGCACATGCATGCAGGCAAAACACCCATATACATAAAGTAAATGAATCTTAAAAAATAATTTTAAATAATTTTAATTTTAAAAAGCATTTTTTTTTCATTTAAAAAGACAAGTGTTACAAAATGCCTCTTAAAATCATAAAAAAAAAAAAAAAAAGCCAGCCATTTAGTCCCAGCACTGGGGAGGCAGAGGCACATAAATCTCTGGGAGATCAAGGCCAACATGGTTTACATATTGAGTTACATATTACATAGTGAGTTCCAGGCCAGCCAAGGCTGCATAGTGAGACCCCTATCTCAAACAAAACAAAACAAAAATCAATGGGAAAATACTCACTAGCTCTTTGTACTCCTGATGAATTTCTGTATAGGTCAATTTGCTTTCTTCTTCATCATCAAAAACTAAATTTATAAGAGAATAGGACAGTGTAAAAAAACAAATTATTTCATTAAGTACAAATATAAAAATCTTACAAATGAACTTGCAGAAGCCTGTTCTTCCTTTCCACCATGTGGGTTGTGGGATCAGACTCAGGAGCCATCTCCCCAGCTCCTTATTTTTAACATTTATGTCCTTGCACTTGCCACTTTATATTTTACTGTTTACACATGTGTCTTCTCTTGCTAGACTATAAACTTCTCAAACATAGGATTTCTATCCCCAGTTTCTGGTCCAAGGTAACTCAATAAATATTGAAATGTTAATACCGCAAAGCTGTCTAAATTAGTCTTCAGATTATCTGAAGTAGAGAACAGCACATTGACAGCCCCACCTCAGTGAAGTAGGAATGGTTATCCAGAGTGTTCCTGACATTACTTCTCTTGACTCTGCACTTGTTCTGTACGACACTACACACACATTCAATGCAAACACTACTTAAACTCTTCGGACAGTTCTGAAACCACATCACTGCAGCATGTCTGCAAGCCTAGCTTTGTTTCTCTGTAAAAAGGTATCATCTGCTGGGCAGTGGTGGCGCACGCCTTTAATCCCAGCACTTGGGAGGCAGAGGCAGGCGGATCTCTGTGAGTTCGAGGCCAGCCTGGTCTACAGAGCGAGTTCCAGGATAGGCCCCAAAGCTACACAAAGAAACCCTGTCTCGAAAAAAACAAACAAACAAACAAAAAGTACCATCAGCTGTTGCTATGAAGACACACCCACTCTTGACACCTGTGGAAAGAAGACATCTCCCCCCCGCCCCCCGCCCCCTTTCCGTTCAGCATTCAGTCCGTAAATTAAATCAATGGGTGAAATAATCTCTCCTAAAGGAGGTCAGGCTTCATCAATCTTTTAACAGCATTTTAAATTCTTCAGAGGGACACAGGTAAATTACTTTGCTATTTGAACCTCCTTAAAATTTACCTGCAAATACACTTAACTGGTGTATTTTAACAGTTATAATAAAATAAAAGGTTCAGTGGTCAAACAAAATTCTTTCTTTACTAGATCCATGGTATCTCAGGGTCGAAAGAAGTCTTGCAAGACAATTCAGGAATAAGAACCCTCTGTTAGCTGAATCTCTGCCAAATGTACTCAGATACTGCGACTGCCTGGGAACCCATTACCTTTTCTGGCTGGCCAACTCATCCTGGAATAGTATATAAAACATTTCTTTGACTGAAATGTGTTTGCCTGCAGCTTACACTCACCCCAGTTCTACCGCACTGATATTTACAGATAAGACTAATCCCTCTAACCTACGGCACAAGTTGAGAGGATTGATGGATATTGCTACCCTCCAAGTATTGCCTAGGTAAATAACCACGATAAAGATTGGATGTGACGTCGTTTGTGGTCCTTTTCTATGAGTAGAGTTCATTTTGTCTTTATGATATGAACTCGGATATGAAACGATCAGAAAGCGGCGCTGCAGATCCTTTGAAAGTATTCCACATTTGTATGCCTGCCTCGTTTGTTAGAAAGGTCTTCCTCTCGTCGCCTGCTTCGGTCCTGCAGGAGGAATCGCATGCCCTCCTTTGCAGATGAAACGGCCAGAGTGAATTAGTTTTCATTTGGGAGACATCCCAGGGGTCAAAAGGAGCTCGAGGAAAAACGACGCTTCTCCCAAATAACTGGGGAAGATGCTGGTTACCCAAACAGTCCACTTAGGAACGTGTGGGATGAAGTGGCAGGCCCAACATGGTATTAAAGTCTAACGTGTTCGGGACGTGTGCTCAGGCCCGAGTGGGTGGCAGGTATTGGTGCCCACTCTCAGGTCTGCAGAGGAACTCCCATCCCACCCCGGGAAGGGGTGAATGCAATTCCTTCTACAAAATTAACCCTAGGCCCCGGCGGGCAGAGACAGCGGGTGACATTCGGCTTGTTCAGGGTCTGGTTTTTACCTTCGCATTTCTGCTCCACAAAGTCCAAGATGGGGATGGACCAATCCGGGCCCCGCAGGAACCCAGCGATGCTCTCCACCACCCATTCCACCTCGTCCTCTTCTTCCGCAGCCATCCCGCCCGTGCCGGGCGACGCGGATGCCTAGGCCAGACTCCCCGGCCTGCTCGGGCCTTTCGGCCGCAGGAAGCCGACGGAGAATGCGGGCAGCGCGGCCCCGGCGGTCGCCAGGCCCCCTGGTTAGACACTACAAACCAGTAAACGTAAAATGGTCGCTATGACAACCTACGCAGCGGCCCGGAAGTGGAGCCGTCCCCGCCTACGTGCCTGGAGGGGGCGGGGTTAGGAACGTTCCTATTGGCTGGAAGAGACCGGCAGCGGCGCGACCGATAGCCCTCCGCTCATTGGCCCGCAGTTGCTAGGCTGAGAGCAGAAGGGAGGATCCGCATTCGCGTTCCCAGTGCGCCGCTGCCCCGGGTCAAAGTGGCTCGGGAGGGCGTGGCTCCCCAGGACGACCTCATCCCAGCTCATCCCTAAGCGGTTTCAGATCCTCTGGCCCGGAAGCCTATGTACCTGAAGGATGATTTGAAAATACAAAGCTGAGCAAAGCTCCATGAGGTTTACTGATTAAGTCTGCAGCCCGTTCGCCTGCTGTATAGTTCTAAGGATGAGTCTTTAACTCCTGATCTTAGGTGACGATAGCTAAGTTTATGGCAAGGACACAATCAAAGTTAATCTTCATTTAAATAGGCCTTCATAACTAGTTTTTAAAAAGAGTCATGACATTAGGGCCAGAGGACTCCCAATCACACAAAAATCTTATAACTAGGTGTTATATTCGATAGGCAAAAGTAAGTGGGTATCTGTGGGTTCCAGGCCAGCCAAGGATAACCTGTCTCATAAATAAATAATAAGTCTTGACATCAAATTCAGTCAAAAGCCCTGGCTCCTGAACATTAGAAAGACCTCCCCTTTGAGGTCTAGAGAAGCACAGTTGCAGTCTTCTAGTGAGAAGTCTCTGCCCTCAGCATAGAAATAGACTAGTTTAGTTCTCCCATGTCCCTCTGAGAGTGGTGAGGAGCTGAGGGAGCAGAGAATACAATCTGCGGTTTCATCAAAGTGGGAGTGGAGGAGGAGTAGCCAGAACCAGAAGTGTGGTTGGTCAACAGCAAAGGACCAGGTCAAGCTGGGGGCAGGAGCTCATGATGGAAGACCCAGGAGGAACCAGGTGGGTGGGTATTAGGGATAGCCAGAGGACCCTGAGGATCACTCCCAATGTATTCAAAGATGATAGAGGGCCCAGCTGTCAAGGTAGCAACTGGTATGTTAATCATTTAGTTCACCTTTTCTCCTGTCCAAACATTCAGTTATAGACCAGGTCGTATCTGTGGGGATTTTTCTTGTTGCCCTGTCTTACAGCCATGTAGCTGTGGAGGTTAAAGAGAGGTCTTTATCTCAACCAACCATAATTTGGTAATAAGGTTATCACCTAGTGTTGGCATTTAGGCATCTGTACTGGCCTGCTGTTAGGGTCCTGACAGGATATACCTCAGCTGCAGCCCCTAAGAGCACCTCCTATGTGTAAGGATTCTGTCCTTAATTACGCCATCAGCCTTAACGGGCATCCCAGCCTAAAAAGCAGGTGGGCTCTCTGTGCATCCTTCCTCTTCCCTCTCTTTCCTTTCCGCTCCTTCCTTCCATCTTGACCTCCTTCTCTCTCTCTCTCTCTCTCTCTCTCTCTCTCTCTCTCTCTCTCTCTCTCTCCCCCCCCCCACCTCTCTCCCTCTCTCCCCACTCCCAATAAAGCTCTAAAAAGGTAACCATGGCTGTGATTCCTCCTCCAGCACTCTCCTCCATCAGTATGGCCGCCGCAGGTGGTGGCCAGCAACGAGCAGCAGCGTTGTTTAACCAACACTATGTGCATTTGCTACGTTTCCTTATAAAAGGTGGGCCTTGTATACCTCCTGCCTCTCTCTCTCTCTCTCTCTCTCTCTCTCTCTCTCTCTCTCTTCCTTCACTCTCATCCCCAGGGACCAGTCTCTGCCCCCTTTTCTGCCCTTTCTCTCCCCTCCCCTCAATAAACTGTTATACCCATTTCACAAAACCCCCAGAGACCACCAAGGAGCCAGTTTCCAATGCAAGCACATAAGGGTCCTTTTATTGTCAGGTTCAACCTGGGCCACCACATGGCAGATGGAGGGAAATGTGGCAGTGGCGGCGGGCCCAGGTGTAGAGAGTTTTTACACAAGCCGGGAATTACATGCTTCAGCAACTTGGGATTGGGTAGAAGGGATATGGGGCAAGGTGATTTTTTGAAACTATTGGTCTAGACTTTGGGCACAAAACCACATTTGAAACCATTGGGTTGGACTTTTTGGTGGGGAACCACAACTTGATGTCCATGACCAGTATTATTACTGTAGGCCATGCTGATGTCTGTGGGCCAGGTTCATTTCTATGGCCCATGTTGCCACAGAGGGCCATATAGATGTACATGGTCTATGTCATATTCTGAAACCATGTTGATATTCGTGGTCCGTGCTGCCACCAAGGGGCATGTTGACATGAGTGGCCTATGCAAGCACCTGAGGCCATGTATGTCCATGGTCCATGCTGCCACTGAGGGCCATGTCTGGGTCCGTGGTCCTACTGCAGCTGGGGGCTGGATTCATGTCTGTGACTCATGTTACCACCAGATACCATCCAGGTGTCCATGGTCTGCTGCTGAGGGCCATGCAGATGTCCATGGTCAATGCTACTACAAGGGGCCATGTTGGGGGTCTGTGGTGGTTTGAAAGAAAATGGCCCACAAATGGAGTGGCACTATTAGAAGGTGTGGCCTTATTGGAGGAAGTGTGTCAGTGTGGGGCTGGCTTCGAGGTCTCTTTTCTCGAGCTTCCCTCAGTGTGACTGTCAGTCAACTTCCTGTTGCCTGCACCACGTCTGCCTGCATGCCGGCATGCTCCCCGCCATGATGATAACAACTGAACTCTGAAACTGTAAGCAAGCCACCTCAATTAAATGTTTTCTTTATAAGCATTGCTGTGGTCATGGTATTTCCTCACAATAGAAAACCTAACTAAGACCAGGTCCATGGTCCTGCTGTAGATAGAGGTTGTGTTGATGTCTGTGGCACATGTTACCACCAAAGGCCACGTGGATGTCTGGTCTGTGCTACCACCTGAAGCCATATTGATGGCCATGGGCCACATAGAAGATTGTTTTGTTGTTTTTGTTTTTGTTTTGGATTTTTGAGGCAGAGTTTCTCTGTGTAGCCCTGGCTGTCCTGGAACTCACTCTGTAGATGAAGTTGGCCTCAAATTCACAGAGCTCTGCCTGCCCCTGCCTCCCTAGTGCTGAATCAAAGGCATGAGCCACCATTCCCAGTCTGAGGGCTTAACTCTAAAACTGAACTTGGGAATCCAAGTTCTGAAAATCCCTGCTATGTTCAGGAAGACTTTCTGTTATCAGTGTGTATCCAGAGTTAAAATGAGATTATCACAGTGACCAGAGAAGCTCTTTGTGTCTGGAGTTAGTCTGAGCCTCAAAAGCCCTACATTTTGTAGGGAGATTTGGGTCTCTGAAGAAAAAAAATATCTTCATGAGACTGGCTTTTGGAGAATCAGATCTAAAGTGGATTTTTTGTCTTGTATATTAATGTTACCTATCTCCTGAATGAGGCAGTTTCCAGATAGAAACTTCAGAAGTGGCCTACCCCCAAAGACCAGAGGAAAGGTAGTCCAGATGAGTAACTTAGGTGGAGGTTCCTGTCATTCAAAGACAAATAAGGACCAATAATCTGGGTGGACTAGAATACAGTGGGTGTTTCAGCCTGTGCCTTTAATCCCAGCATTTGGGAAAGAGGAGCAGGTGGATTTCTCTGAGTTCAAGACCAGCCTGGTCTACATAGTGAGTTACAGGACAGCCAGAACTACTTAGTGAGACCTTGTCTCAAAAAAATCAAAACAAGAAAAAAAAGAATATGAAATAAATTGTCCTTAGTGTCTAACACTGTGAACCAGGAGGTACTGGAGGAATTTGTCCCAAGAGAATGTAAGGACTGGCAAATTTAATAGTTATTTTTCTAATTCTCATTATTGTGACTAAATATCTGATAAGAAGAGCCTCAGGGAGGAATGGTCTCTGTCGCTTTCAGCTCAAGGAAACACAGCCCACTCTGACTGCAGAAGGGCAATGGAGACAGTCACATTGCCTCCAAAGTCAGTAGGTAGATAAGTGACGGCGCCAGCTAGTGGTCTCCTTTTTATTCAGTCAGACCCAGACCAGGAATGGTGCCACCCACACTTAGGGTGGGGCTTGCCCCTCAGCTAGCCCTGTCAACAAATTCCCCTCACAGGCATGCACAGGGCTTTGTCTCCTGGGTGATTCCACATCCTCTCAACTTAACCATACAATTCAAAGGGTGAATTGGGACCACAGCCTCATTCATGACCTTCAGATACCAGGCCATTCTGTAGGAGGCATCTGACCTCTTTACGCCAAATAGGGATGCTGCATAGAGAGTTTGCCAATGATATAGGTTGTAAGCTTTTTTTGTGTTTCAGGACCTTTGAAGAATGTTGTTGGGGTCTTTAAGGACAACTGTAATATGAGTGACCATTAGTGAATTTCTAGCAATGGATGTATTTCAGGTTCTGGCAGAGGGTAGGGGCTTGTCAGGTGATGTAAGAGTCTATAGTAGAGAGATAGTAAGGACATCTGAGGTCCGAGACAGCCCAGGCCACTATAGAACAGAGCACAGGAATGCTATAAAAAGCTTCTGGAGTCAGCTGGGCCTGGTGGTGGTGCACAGCTTTACTCCCAGCACTCGGGAGGCAAAGGCAGGCTGATCTCTGAGTTCAAGACCAGCCTGGTCTACAGAGAAAGTTCCAGGACAGCCAGGGCTACACAGAGAAACCCTGTGTGGTAATATTTTATCTGTGTATCCCAATAAAGTTTATCTGAGGATCAGAGGAAAAAGCCAGCCACTATATTAAACACAGAGGTCAGGCAGTAGTAGCACATGCCTTTAATCCTGGCATTCAGGAGGCCGAGATTCATCTAGATCTCTGTGAGTTCAAGGCCACACTGGGAAAAGAGCCACGAACTAACTGTGGAGGTCTGGAGGTCTGTACAGACAGATAGGAAATGACAGAGCTGGGCAGAAAGAGGAAGTGATATAGCTGGGTGGAGAGAGGAAGTGAGAAGGCAGTTCATTCAGAGGACCTGAGTTCAATTCTCAGCACTCATGTAGAGGCTCACAACCCTGTGTAACTCCAGTTCTAGGGGATCCTATGCTCTCATCTGGCATCAGGCACACATACAGTACACTTAAATACATCCAGGCGAAACTCTCATAAAATAAAAATTTTTTGAATTCAAAAAAGAAGGATGTAAACCCAAAAAGGAAAAGGAAAAGAAGAAGGATATAAAAATCAAACTGAGCCGGGCAGTGGTGTCACACGCCTTTAATCCCAGCACTCGGGAGGCAGAGGCAGGCGGATCTCTGTGAGTTCGAGGCCAGCCTGGGCTACAGAGTGAGTTCCAGGAAAGGCGCAAAGCTACACCGAGAAACCCTGTCTCGAAAAACCAAAAAGAAAAAAAGAAAAAAAAAAGGCATATATGGGGTTGGGGATTTAGCTCAGTGGTAGAGTGCTTGCCTAGCAAGCACAAGGCCCTGGGTTCGGTCCTCAGCTGGGGGGGGGGGGATCAAACTGATTCAGTTACTATCAATATCAGTGAGAAGGATCAGGGACCAGAAGTTCTAACAAGAAGTGGTCGGGGAGAAAAAGTCACTCCCTTGTTGGTAAGGAATATAACTTTGGTCCCTGCCATACCTAGAGTCACTAGGGGCTCATTCATAGCCATGAAGAATACAGGAGCCTGTATAGCCTCAGGAAGCCTCAGTTCTCAAAGGGAGAGGGGCCTCTTTCCCTCTTGTGCTTTTCATAGTTCAGGAACAAAGTCAAGGGGCATTTGTTCTTTTTCAGGGTTGAACTAAGCATGAAGTCCTTGGGTGGAGATAGACCCTCCCTCACAAAAGAGAGGGGGACTTCTCTTCCAGTGTATCTACTTTGAAAGACTGGATATATATATATATATGGTCAAGGATGGGGCATATAACCCAATGGATTTGGGACTATCTTGGCCACTACAAGATTCCTTTGACTCAAGGCTAGCATGGTTGTGGTGCAGAGAACCGGATAGCCACTAGATGGAGTGCTAGGATTTCCTGAGATGACAAGGAACTAAGTATGGTCCCGGCCACAAACTGGCCTGGTCTTTCCTCTTCCCCTCTCTCAGTTCAGCCAGGCCGGCTCTTGAGGTTTCCGCCCAGTTTTTAAGGACCTTGAAGGCTATGTTTAATAAAGTAGTGAAAGGACCCTGGGGTTAGGGTGAGCATATCGTTTAATCTCTGAAGTTTTTGCTTACTAGCTGGAGTGGCTTGGCTTTAAAGATGTAGGATGGCTTGACTTCCACACTCCCTCAGTTGGCTATACTTGTACTTGGTTTCAGCCAGCCTAGATTGAAAGAGAGTGGTGTTTTCAGAAGCTCCGTGTATTTCTCTTGACACTAGCCCTTTTCATACCCTCTATAGTTTTGGTGAGTCTTTCTCCCAACATTACCTTTGTCAGTGGGCTGACCAAGAGTCTGAGTCAGACATGGGTCAGAGCTTAGCCAGGGCTAGTGTAAAGAGAGTCCAGTGGGATGCATGGTATCCCTTAGCAACTGGCGATGTCAAGGCCATGAATGCTTGGATATAAGGAACCTGAATTTTTTCCTAAATTGTGACAAAAAAGGTCTAAGTGTAGGGTAAAATTATAGCTTCATGTGCCATGAACTAGGCAATGATCTTGATCTGGAGTGGGTTTAAGGACAAATTTGGTTACAAACAAAAAATTGAGCCTTTTCTTTTTGAGAATCTGAGTGTCAAATTCAAAGTCTTGAGAGTACATTCCAGGAGTCACAGGAGTCAGAGGAGATAGCATGAAACCATCATGTGGATCTGACCTGAGGTTCAATATCCCCCAAAGGCATCCTCTGCTCTCAGAGATGAGCTTTAATCTCCCTGCCTTGGGTGTGCCTGGGAGCCTCCTGGCTGGTGGAGGTAAACTGACTTCATTTCAGAGCTACACCCACATAATTGGTCAGGTCAGACTAACCAGGAAAGGAAACCTTTCAAATAAGAACTGACATAAGGTGGGGAGAGTGGCACCTCATTGTTCTGGGAAAAGCGAAACCTAGCTATCTGGAGGTCTCTGGGATCAGGAAGTGTAGTACGAAGGGGAACACCAGGTGTAAACATCATTTCACAATTTCTGCCTGCTCTCGGGAAAGCTACACAAATGTTGAGATAGAGAAAAGAGTGAGCAGGAGAGAAAAGGAATCCTCCCCGTCTGTGCAGATGCATCCTGGACATGCCGCCAAGGCCAGCCCACCATGTATCTGGAGGGGGCTCCGAGAAGGAAGAAAGTGGCCACTTTCCTTTGCAGACCATATAACTGGACATCTTCCCTTTTACCTTGCTTTCGCCTTGGGTAGAATCTGTCAGTTTCTAAAGGCACATAATACTTTGTTAGCATTTCCAGCATCACCTAGCCAGCCCCATGATCCTACGGCTGCACATGCCCCGTCAGTATTCAGGCAAATGCTTAGTCAGCCCAAGGTCCTGTGGCCGCCTGTCATTATGTAGTGTGCGCATGCGCTGTGTGGCTTCATAGTTTCTATGTGCATGTGCTAAATCCCCTTATTAAAGACAAACCCCTCCCCCTCTCTCTTTTCCACCACTTCATCTGCTTCTGCATCCTCCTTCTCTCACCCCCTCCCGTCTCTCTTTCTCTTCCTCTCTCTTCTTCTCTCCTAGGGCCCTTTCTTCTTCTTCCTCTTCTTCCTGCAGCTTCTCCACAGAAGCCTCCATTCTCTCCCCCTCTCTCCTCCGCCCTTAATAAAATCCTCAACACGAGCCCTGCTGCATGGTGTGTCTGTCTGCGCCTTCCGCCATTTGTAAACTATAACATTAGTGCCGTGAAACTCGACAGGCTCTCTTGGCAATCTGAGGCATGCCAGGACTCTGGACTCAGTCTACCTGCAACAGGCCCACCTTCCGGCTCACCTATGGCTCAAGCACCCCATCCACCAATGGCAATTGTGTAAGTCTCCCTCAGTCACTGTAAGCATCCCCCTGAGTCCTAGGAGCTCACGGTTGATTGTCTGCCACCCCTCTGGTACTCTTAGAGGCAGAGGTATGCCCAGCCACAGTCCTTTAAGCCATGGCTGGCTCTCTTCACCTGACTGCCTCTACCTTTGGAGCTGCAATCCTGCAGCTTCATTAGACTCAACTGGGTTATTGTGCCCCCTTCTGACTCCTTTTCCTGTCTCCACCCGTAGCTGCCCATAATCCCACAGCTCCTCTAGGCCCTTATGGTTCTTGAAACCCATTTCTGACCCTTTCCTATGGATGAGACCCCTCTTAGAACTTGGTTTTCGTCCATTCCTTCTGGCCTCTATGGAAGCCCTGCTACCAGGTGCCGAGTCACCTCTGGTTTCGCTAGGCTAAGCCTAACCCCCATTGAGTGTGGTGATGACCCTCTATACAGCTTGGTCCTTGTTCAGTCCTTTCTGAGTCCTGGATGCCCATGACTACAGGCTGCAGTGACCCTTTTCTTTCCCTTTCTCATCCATGGGAACCGTGTCATCTACACCCTCTCAATCTCCCTTGAGATGCCTCTTAAAAAACCTCCAGCCCCTACACCTGCCACGTGACCTGAAGGGCCCTAAATTTATTCACCTTTGCAATCCAATCGAATTTGGCCTCAGTACTCCTTAGCTATCAATACAAATGGCCGCCTAACGGCCCCCTAGATTCCATATTTTTCAGGACGTTATAACTACTGTGCGTGATAGGGGTAGTGAAAAGAGAGTCCCCTTTCCCTACATTCAAACTTTCTCTTTTCTTTGCCCCAAGCCTTCTCTCTTCCATTCTTCCTGTTCCTCTCTCTTGCTTCTCTTCCTCTTGTCTGCCTGCCTCTCTCAGGTCCCCAGCCCGACACAGCCTTTCACTGTTTTACTTTCCGCCTCCCAATAAACCCCTCACACTAACTCTGTTTTGTGTGGCGTGTTTGCTTAGTGCCTACCCTGGCAGGCTTACCAAAGGTGCCTACTTCACACCAGGACCTCACTCACCTGCTCCACCTGAAACCAATCTGCTTTCTCATTCACCGATGGCTTTGCCTTCCATTTAGTACTGGACAACTGGGTTCTTTGCAAGGCCACCCACCTCTGACCATTCCCCTGGATGTGAGTCTGGCCTCAGTATTCCTTGGATCAGGCAGTTGGGGAACCGAGAAAGAATTTTATGTGTGTCTGCTCTCCCTCTCTAAATGTCCTGTCTAGGTCTGCTGCAGTGCTGGAATCAGAGACAGAGAAGCCAGCTTCGTCTCACTCGGCACACACTAGTTTTCCTTTTCTTTTAATTTATTCAGTATATGTAACTTGGATTCAACTGTGCATACATATGAATGTAACTATTGTTTAAAAAAAAACATGGGCACTTGAGCCGGGCGGTGGTGGCGCATGCCTTTAATCCCAGCACTCGGGAGGCAGAGCCAGGCGGATCTCTGTGAGTTCGAGGCCAGCCTGGTCTACAAAGCAAGTTCCAGGAAAGGCGCAAAGCTACACAGAGAAACCCTGTCTCAAAAAACAAAAAAAAAAACAAAAAAAAAAAACAACAACAAAAAAAAAAAAAAACCATGGGCACTCAGTGGAGCCAGAGTTCTTTGCTGACCCTGACTCAGGAGGACTCAGCAACTGGACTATGCCTATCTTAGGTTGGCTTGCCTAACAAGCTCTTACCCTTTATTGACTACCAGTCCTTGAAGAACATCCATTCCTGGAGAGCTGCCTGAATGGAGAGGATGCCTTTTGAATTTCAGAGAACTAGGCATGCATAACCTCCTGTGGAGGTCTATGAGCAGGATGTCTAAGAGCCATTAAAACCTGAAGTGTCACCTTAGTCACTGTTTGCTGCTGTTGGATGTGCTGTAGGAGGCATATAAAGAGAATAAGGATTAACAGTATCACCCTGCTAATCAAAGCACATGTGATCACCCAGGAGGGATCAAATGGCCTTTTAAAGTTGTCCCAGAACTTAGTTAAAAAAATCTGTCTCCAATGACATTGCCAGGACCTTGGTCATATAGAGAAAAGATATTTGTTCCTGGAGTAGAATAGAGTAATTAAGGGGGTGAGGCAAATTGTCTGGAAGCATGAGTTTCAGGCCAGTAGGGACACGTCTCTTACTAATTCTATTTCTTAGGAATTGGACAAGAGAAAGAAAAAAGGGGGTGTAAAGCAAAGAGCTTCCTCCACAGACTAGGCACCTTCCAATTTTTAAATAAAGGTTAGGAAAGTGCAGGCCTAGGGAAGAGTTGGTGATAAATATCACAGGGAAAGCAGGGGAGTTAATTGCCACTGGCAATAGAATGGGAGGCAAGGGAATCAGAGCCGATAGATCTTCTGCTTTTGAGAGAATAAAAGGGACAATGGTGGTGAGTTTGTACATTACTCATCCATGGCCAATTCTTTGGTGGAGGTGGGCTGGTCCATGGCAGGATGCACATCTCTTGTTGGGACCCATATTGGCATAGTTGCACTCTGAGGAAAAACACAAGCATACCCTCTCCCATGGGTCATCAGGGGGGGCTGGTGGCTGCCATTGGAGGGAGATAGGGTCTTTTCATCTTACTAGGGGTAGAGGTGTGCCCCAGGGCAGGAGCGCCCAATGTTTATATGCTGGACTGTGTCCCACCTCATCAAAGCTGAGAAAATTTATATGGAAATGGACTTCAAATACAGCCAAATGGAGATTCCTTTTTGTCTCCGGTGATATGGTCTTGGCCAACAGTTCTTTAAGAGTTCTGTTGGCTCTTTCCATGATGGCTTGCCCCTGAGGATTATAGGGGATACCAGTGGTAGGAGAGATCTTCCAGGATCCAGGAAGTCATTAAACTGTTGAGAGGCATAGGCAGGGTCATTGTCAGTCTTTGTAGCCCAAGGCACCTTCATGACCAACATGGCCAATTTAAGGGCTTTAATAGCATTAATAGTCTTTTCCCTAGAAAGTGCAAGGGCATACACAAAGGGAGAACACATATCCACTATCACATGAACATATCTAAGATTGCCAAAAGAAGTATAATATGTAACTTCCATTTGTCAAATGGCATTGGGCAATAAGCCACAGGGGTTGACCCCCGCATATTGACGTGGACCCAAAGGGACAAGAGGGGCACAGGAGGCACATGACCAAGACAAATGCTTACACTGGAAAATTGGCAGTTCAGGGCGAAACCTATGCAGGTTCTGCGGAGACAAGTGACATTGCTAGTGAACAGCCCTGGCTTGTTATAGGTCTATACTAGCTGTTAATATGATAGTATCCATAACCTCATTTCTTTGGGACAATATTCCTGGCAATTTGGAGTGGCATCTAATATGTGATGCTTACCAGGGCTCAGTCCTCTGATTTAAGACATTTTGTATGAGCATCTCAGTGCTGGCAATGGGGATCAGTGAGTCTTTGACTCAAGAAAAGGCCAGTACACAAACTGCCTGTATTGCATACTGGCTGTCAGAAAAAATATTAATGGGCTCAGTCTGGCACTCCACTAGAACCTTGAGGAGGGCCAGTAGCTCACCCAATTGAACAGAACCAGGGCTAGGGATAACATATGTAACATCTTTGGAGCCAGGACGCTGGATAAGAACACCATATCTGTTTTTATTGGAATCTGAAAAGGCCAGGGTGGTATGACCATGTTCCGCAAATGTGGACTGGGTTACCTCAAATAACATATTCCAACCTGTAGTCAACAATATGAACTTTTTACAGTAGAGCAAAAGTAACTCATAAATCAGCTGAGCAGTGGTGCTGCACACCACCTTTAATCCCAGTGCTCGGTCTGCAAAGCAAGTTCCAGGATAGCCAGGGATACACAGAGAAACACTGTCTCAGGAAAAAAAAAAAAAAAAAAAAAAAAAAAAAAGGAAATCAAGGCATTTACCAAGTACATGGTGGGGACAGCAAGTGGTAACGTTACCATAAAGTGAAAAAGACTGTGCTGTTACAGATTCAGTCTGATGGCTTGATGGCTTGGCTTTCCCATTGCTGGAAGCTGGTGGTCTACTAAGAATTATGGGAGTCAAGAGCATGTTAATTCCACCACAGAGATGGGCAGCATGTGGTTACTAGGTGGACTATAGAAAGTCCCAAATACCTTGGGCTGTGGATCTACATTCCAGTTCTCCACAGGCATCTGATCAATCAGCTTTTCAGAATCATCCTCACTTGTTGGCTTTTTCTGGGAACTTCTATTCACACTGGAGTCGAGGGCTCCTATCCTTTCCCACATTCCTTGGTGTATATTCACATGTGCATTTGTGCATATGATGAGGGTGTGGAACATGTGCATGTCAAGGTGTATGTGAAAGTCAGAGGACAACTTTGTGGAGTGGCTCCTCCTATCTTTATGTGGGTTGCAGGCATTGAACTCAGGTATTTGGGCTTGCACAGCAAGGTCTTTCTTGTCTTTTTAATCCCATCTTAGCCCCTTCTGAGAACCATTCCTATAGGACAAGGTGCCTTCAAACGTAGGCTTTCTGCAGATGTCAGCTTCTGTCCTGACTGAGTAATGAGACTTTAATGATTTTGAAGTTCACTCACTGCTGTAGTGTAACTTTTTCCTCTGAGCATAACACAAACATCCCATAACCTTCATGGAACAGAGATAACCCTAGCCTGAAGGTAAAAGTTTCTGTCCCACCAACAACTCCCAAGTACCAAGCAGCCATTTCCCAGATTACCATACAGAAGCTTATATTACTTATAACTGCTTGGCCAGTAGCTCAGGCTTACTACTAACTAGCTCTTACACTTAAATTAACCCCTAATCCTTATCTATACTCAGCCATGTGGCTTGGTACCTTTTGTTAGTACAACATTCTCATCTTGCTTCCTCTGCATCTTGCTGGCGACTCCTGACTCTGCCCTTCCTCTTCCCAGCATTTTTAGTTTGGTCACCCAACCTATACTTCCTGCCTAACTACTGGCCAATCAGTGTTTTATTAAACCAATTTGAGTGACAAATCTTTAATGTACAAGAGGATTATTCTGCAGCATTTCCCCCTTTTTTCTAATTAAAAAGGAAGGTTTTAATTTAACATAGTAAGATTATATACAACAAAAACAGTTATTAGGTAAGAATTACAATAACACTATCTAATCCATTTGTATTTGGCAAAATTAGAGAAAATACTTATCTATCTTATCTTGGTGAGTCTAAAGTTTTATATCTAATTCACTTTCTATTATAGATAAGGAAAACTATAATTATAACTATTTAGTCTTCAACTCCATCAAAGACCCCAGAAGAGTGAAATGTTACCTAATAACAGGAACTTCCAGCTGTCTGGACAGTCAACCAAAGTTACTCTGCAATGTTGGGGTATCCAGCTCTGGTCTACAGGCCTAGCATATCTGACAGAATTTCCTGTGAGGCAGGATTTTTGAAGGACTGTCCCACCTTGTCTTGAAAAGTTATGCAGTCACGTTCTTTTGTGTTCTGCTTGTCCAATTTGGACAGCATACTGTCAGCAATCAAGACAAGGGCAATTTCTTGTCCAGTGGCTAACTTTTGCCACAAAGAATGTAAACTCCATAAGGAGTTTTTTGATGCTCATCATCTTCTCTGAAGTAGATTAGTCCTGCTGGAAGCAGATGTGTCTCATTGTCAAGAAAAGTCTAAGTTCTTAAAACATTTTAAATGTCATTATTAGTAGAGCATGAGACTCTTAATCTCCAGGTCATGGGTTCATGCCCAACATTGGGTGCCAGGCATTGGAAATTTTGAGGTCCAGCTTCTTAATTTCCTTCCCAAGGTCCCACTACTAATGGCAGGGAATGAATCTAGATACATGGAGCTCTTTTGTCCAACTCATTTATTCATCTGCCACCATAATCCTGTTCGGTTCTCTTGGGGACTGGTCTATATCTCAGCAAAAACACCAACAACCTTCATGTTTAAAATACAACACAAAAATTACAAGGTCCCCACCAGAAGCTTCCTGGTGAACTTCATTTGCAACCCAAAGGGGGAGTGAATAAAGGTGGAGTTAGACAGCAGCTAGAATAAATCAGAAAATGAATTTCTGTGCTAGAAATATATCCTCATATGTGATTAGGTGAAGACATTATGAATCTATCATAAATGTCCTCAAACTACAAACTTACAAGTGATAGGGTAAAAGATCTATAAGTCACTAAAATAAAACTGCCTCTTTTTCTCTGCTGCAGTTTTTCTGACAGGGTGGGGGAGGAGTACTGACAGCCAGTCAATCTGCATCACAGCTTGAAGCACCTGGTGAGAAGAAAACCCTTTGTTCTAAGAAGTAGCTCTGGTGCTGTAAAAGGAGGGAAGATCTGAGCTTGATTTGCACAAGAAGCAAAGTTAGGTACCTAGGAGCCAAGCATTTCACCTAGGAGCCAGGCTGTCACCAAAAGGATGTTTTACCTTAGTTCAGGGTCCTTGGATGCTTTGTTTGGAGCTGGCCCTATCTTTGGATATAGCTAAAGGAGATATTGGCAAAAGGCAGATAACCAATTCAAATGCTAAAAAGAGAGCAGGCCTTGTCTACATGACCTTATCCAAGTACTTTGAATGTATATGCCCAAGGAGGTTCACATACACCATTCTTGGGGAATTATGAGCACAAGAAATTCATAGCAAGAAACAGCTGAATATTAAAAGCTGAATAACACCAAATATTCCTTGATAAATGGCTTTCCTCTTAAAGGACTCCTTGGTCAATTAAGGTGTAGCTTATTATATATATCTGGACTCCTATTTCATATTCTTGTGGCCCATGACATGCCAAATTCTGTAGGGCTTTGAAATGTTTGAAGATTGCCTATCTGAAATATATCTCTGTATGACTTTGAAAACATATCTAACAAGATTGCGTTTGCTGTTATAGATAACTATTATTCTGTATTTCTTAATTATATATTGCATTTTTAAATGAGCTGCATAAACATAATACCTTAAACAAGAGTAGAAATATATATATAGTATAACAAAATTAACTTTAAATTTGTATCAATAAACCAAAATCCATACCAATGCGAAACATGTAAAATTAAGAGTTGATTTTTTTTATTAAAGTAGATTCAATTATCTACCCTTTATCCTATCATTTCTACATCTTCTCTTTTTCTTTTCAGAACAAGATACCTGAATCTAATCTCTTTGTTTTGTTTAGCTTTTTTCCTGATCATTATCCATAACAACTTACAACCAATGCCCCTAAACAATGACAAACATTCATAATTTATTTTTGGGAATGTGGGCGTAGTTCTCTAGACTGCTTCCTGCTGATTGGGGGTGCTGGTAATCCTTGTGGGATCCTGAGAAAATTTAGGATTATGGTCAAGTCCTGACTGGAGTGTTCTGTGAGGTTGAGTCATCTCAGCCAACAACCTTGAAGCTGTTCTGGATACAGAACTCAGAAGAAACTGCAACAGAGATGCTCTGAAACATTGGATCGTGGTGCCATCTATTCTCATCAGAGATGTTTCAGGGGGTCTCCCTTGACCAAAACTGATTTTTCTTAACCCAGAATGAATCCAGAGCCTCTCATTTCCTGTGGAAATAAAAGCATAACATCTTCTCCAAAGTAACATAACTTTTGACTTAAATTTTGGAGTCAAGATACTTTTAAAATAAATAGGTTGGATTAATCCAGCAACATTTATAATCAAATGTCTCTCAGCAGCTGTTGCTCCTTCCTCAGCAGTCAAACAATTCAAAGACAACACAATAACATACAGTATCCAGACTCTGTATATTTTCCATCTTTATGTGGCTTTTTAAAATGTTACTTTACTCCCTTTTTAAATAGTTTACTTTATTATTTTAAAACTATATATTTATTCTTTATGACTGTCTATACCTTCTCTTTACTTTCCCAAGCCTATGTATATTTTTAAACACACTGTAAACCATTTAAAGGCTTTTGTTCTGAATCTGTCTTTACTGCATATCTCTATCTTTTTCTGATTACACAAGACTTTAAACTGCTAAGCAGGCATGGCTAGGACCAAAGCGGCAGCTTTGGCAGCTGGCTATGCCCCATTCCTTGGTCTATAAGAGCTTAGCTTCATGGTAGAGGTAATGGTAGAATTCATGTTTACCATGCAAGTTCTGGGGAGTTTTTTGGTCGATGCTGCCACCAAGTAGAGTGTCACTTGCTGTTCATAAACCCCATTTAAGTGATTCAGTAGTAGGACTCCCCAAAAGAACCACTAATGCCACCAGCATGAACCAGGAAGCTGCATCTTAAAAGAGCTGGGCCTCTGTTTACCTCTAGCAAATAGCCTACCGCCCTCCCAAAAAAGGTTACCAAGAAGCCATACTTGTTTCTGTTCTTTTGTGTCTAGAATCCCTTTTAAAGCGTTCTCAGATTTTATGTGGAAATTCTTGCCAAACATTTGGGTACCATATGAAGGTGGAAGTTTCTGTCCCCCAGAAACTCCCAAATACCCAGCAGCCACCACCCAAATCACCACACAGAGGCTTATATTACTTATAAATGCTCAGCTATTAGCTCAGGCTTATTACTAACTAGTTCTTACAGTTAAATTAACCCATAATTTTTATCTATGTTTAGCCACTTGGCTTGGTACCTTTTCTTAGTACAACATTCTCATCTTGCTTCCTCTGTGACTGGCTGGTGACAACTCCTGACTCTGCTCTTCCTCTTCCCGGCATTCTTAGTATGGTTGCCCCACCTATACTTCCTGCCTGGCTACTGGCTAATCAGTGATTTATTAAACCAATTCAAGTGGCAAGTCTTTACAGTGTGCAAGAGGATTATTCCACAGCACTGACCAGCTAGTCATCATAACTATTTCAGCAGAATAATACAGCAGTGACAGCTGAGGTTGCTGTGTGGTCATGGGGCCGTTATCACTCCCAGATAGGAGGGACTAAGGGTCTCAGTAGCCTCACCTGGGACTCCAGCCATTATTCCTTCCCTCTCCCACCCAGCTGTGCATGTTCTTTGAGAGATATTAGAGTATGTAGGAGGTGGAAGGTTACCTGAAGGTTGGACTTCGACGCAGGTTCTGGGAAAGCATAACCTACGAAGGGATGGGACATTTGGTGAGCCACACTCCTGTGAGACTGGGATGTATAGACATTTGTTCATGTCTCCCCCAAAAAGTAACAAAATACTCATTATGTGGTAAATATGTTTCATTTATTGTGTTTCCTGTGAGGCTTATTCAGTTTTTCTTCCCTTCTTTAAGTATTGGGACCAGAAAAAATTCCCTGTATTGCAGTCATTCTTGATTATCTCCTTATATGCACTATTCTGTATCAGGCTTTTTCTTTTGGGTAACCAACCAGTTCCCAAATCATGACACAGAGACTTAATATTAGTTATGAATGCTTGGCCTAGCTTAGACTCATTTTTGGCTAGCTCTTTTAACTTAAATTAACATGTTTCTCTTTATATACCTTTTGCCATGGGTCTTTTTACCTTTTTTTTTCTGTATATCTTATTTTTACTGCTTCTTGTGTCTGGCTGGTTGGCCACTGCCTGCCTGGTTCCAGGCATCTTCCTCTCTTTCTCCCTCATTTGTTCTCCTCTCTTCTTCTCTCGTTCCTTTCCCAAGCTTATATTTATCCTCCTATTTATTCTCTCTAACCTCAAGCCTCATCTATCTCTCTCCTGCCTAGCTATTGGATATCCAGCTTTTTATTAGACCAATCAGGTGCCTTAGGCAGACAGGGTGAAACAAATGCAACACGTCTGTACATAATTAAACACACATCCTTACACCGTTAAACAAGTACAGCATAAACACATGTAACACATCTTTGCCCAGTTAAAATAATATCCCACAACACTATATGCTACAATTACTTTGATTTTTTAAATCCATAAACAGTTGTATACTGTCTGTGCTCACACAATCACCAATCTATTTATTTTAAATTGTTTCCCCAAGAAAAAAATTACTAAACTGATTTTTTCTTTTAAAGACAGGGACTGTATCCCAGACTGGCCTTTATTAAGATCAACCCACATGAGTCTATTTAATAGTTAATAAGAATTTATTAAGATATATATTGAGGAAACACACTCACAAATACAGAACAGAGTAGACAGCTGAAGTTGTCCTTGGATCTGACTGGGAGCAAATCTACCTCACAGGCAACAGGGAGAAGGGGTATGTGACCCTTCTCCATTTCCCTTTAAGAGGTCATGTACAATGGCAAAAAACACTGCCTCCTTCAGGCCCTACAGCCCAAGGTCATGGGTGAAGTAAATGTCACCACATTTCCCCTTTTTGTCTAAATAAAAGGGTTCTAAACTTAATACAAACTATATACAATAAGAATGATTATCAAATATTGTCCAGGAAAAACAAAGGGTAATAACATAAACAAAAAGGGAACTACAACCAATAGAATAACATCAAACAAGAAAGTCGTGCTAAATGTTCAGAAATGTCCAGAACATAGGTAAACGGCAAATTACCAAGATTACTCCAATAGCCATCCTATTTTGAAGATTCTAACTCTAGTACTAATATGTTCTAGTTAAGATATGAAAAGATTGTAACTGTAACTATCTAGTCTTCAACTTCATCAAAGACCTGAGAAGGAAAATATAATACCTGAGAAAACAGAAAATGCAAACAAGCAATTTCCAAACTTCTTTCGAGACTAGACAGAGACAGCTGGCAGTCTGGACAGTCACCTAAAGTTTCTCAGCATTGTTGGGGCATCCAATTTGGCTATAAGCCTAGAATATCTGACAGCCCATTTTCAGAAGCAGGAATTTTGAAAGACCATCTTACTCTGTATTGGCAGAGTTCAGTAGTCACTTTTCCTTGTGTCCTGTTCATCTAGAAAGGACAGCACTCATACTGTCAGCAGTTGAGGCAAAGGCAACTCTTTGCCCAGCAGGCCAATTTGTGCCAAGAAGACGAACTTCCAAATGGAAATGTCTCAGAAGCCCAACATTCTCTCAGGATCAGATCAGTGCTGCCAGGAGCAATTGTGTCTCATGTCAACAGAATTCCAAGTTATCAAAACATTTAAATGCCATATTCTCAGGTCTATTAAGTGTTTGAAGACTACCTATCCATTTGACATATGTTTCTATAATTCTAAAGAACCTAACTAACATAACTATAGAAATGACAAGCATGGGTGACTATAAATCTGTAAGTCTTCTCTACCTAAATAACCTAAGGACTAAGGGTTCACAGAAACAAGGTAAACAGTCTGTAAGCAGAAGTACCATATAAGGACAATGACCTCAAAATTGTGACAATATATAAAATATCTTAAACAGAGGTAGAAATGTATAGTGCAATATAAAATATGACAATAATATCCTTAATATGTACCAATGTGCAAAATATCCTAAACAGAGGTAGAACATACATACAGTATGATAAATATAATATTACATTTGTATCAATACACAAAATATTTCAAACAGAAGTACAAATATATGTACAATACAACAAATACAGTTTTGCATTTGTAACAATATACAAATTATCTTAAATAGGAATGTAAGAAAAGTTAACATTTGTATCAAATATACAAGAATCCATATCAGTGCAAATTATCCAAGGCTGATAGTTTGCTAAAACAGTTTACTAGTAGATACAATAATCTACCTTAATATCCGAAACCTATCCATTCCCCTTTTTCTTTTCTAAAGGAGAATACTAAGTTGAAATTTTATTGTTCCACTCCCAACCCTATAACCACCTATTCATAACCCTGAGAAAATTGAAACCTTTGGGAGAGGGGTGTCACTTTCTTAGAATTGTTTCATTCTGTTTAGGGGGCAACAGTATCTCTGTGGGATCCTGTAAGAAAGCTTAGATAGTTAGGTCTCAATAGGACTATCTGTAGAGTCTGCAGCCAGTCTCAGAGTAATGGATAGGATTGTCTGAGATTCTGGCTAAAAGTGTAGTAAGACAGACCATCTCATCTTAGAACTGTCCTGGAGAGTTTTCAGCCCAAACATGGTCATTGAGTAATGTTCTTAGGTACAATGTCATTTTTCTGGACTGAGTAGAGTCATTGTTGTGAGGCCCCATCTTCCTTGTGGAGACTTCAGAGATTGCTATCGTAAAGACTTATTTTCACTGTGGAAAACTTGAACATTATTAACATCAAAATGGAAAGTTTGAATTTTAAGATGACATGACATGTGAGGAAGGATTCCGAAAAATCAAGAATAAGCATGGAGAGAAAGAGAATCTTGATAACAATGGTCCTTAGATTATTGGTTTTCTTCTGTCTCACACCAGTGAACTCTTCCAATATGAGACAGAATCTCCTAATATTTCTTTTAGCAATATGCTTGAGTTAGAGGAGAGAGGCACATTCCAACTCCAGAGCCTGCTTGATTTATAATTGAATCAGGACCACAGTTATTCTAGAGTTAAAGATATATAGATGTTAGGCAGTGAAATATTACCCTGTAGAGTACATTAGTACCAATAGGTCTTTTCTTTATGTGGTAGACATATCTCGATATCCAAGGCCTTGTTATTTCTTGAAGGTGGGTATTTCTAGTATCCTGTAAAGACAAAAAACAGAACCCTGCCCTGACCCTTGTTTGTTGAGTTTTTCCTACAACTTGTAGAGTTGTCACATTGGTGGATGAGCTTTTACTTCTCCTCATCAAGGAGTTTCTCCTGTTTGAAGCAAATTTTTATTAATTTTGTTGGTATCTATAGTTTTTCTTCTCCTGCAGAAACAAAAGCAAAACCCCTTCCCCAATATAGGACCAATATAGGTTTCCATTCTGAGGTCAACACATCTTTGAAGTAAACAGGTTGGTTTAGCTCAGGAGTTTTTTCTATTGTCCAATGTCTCTCTGCAGCTACTGTTTCTTTCTCATCAACATTGAGAAAATTTAAGGTTAGTAAAGCATTATGTAATCTATTTCTAGGAGTCATTGTTACTTCTTTCTGTTTCTTTAGCATATCCTTTACAGTTCAACTGGATCTTTCTATGACTGTTTGGCCTGTAGGATTGTGTGGTACACCTGTAACATGCTTTATATTGTAATAAGTTAAAAACTGTCTCATTTTATTTGAGACATATGCTGGAGCATTGTCAGTCTTAATTTGTACAGGTATTCCCATGATGGCCATAAACTTCTAGTAAGTGTGTAATCACAGAGTCAGATTTTTCAGAACTCATAGGAGTTGCCCATTGAAATCCTGAATAGGTGTCAATGGTTTGGTGTGCCTATTTTAATCTTCCAAATTCTGCAAAATTAAACACATCCATCTGCCAAATTTCATTTCTTTGTATAACTTTAGGATTACTTCCTGCAGGTTATAGTTTGACTATAGAAGGAACAAATAGGACATTTTTTTTTACAATTTCCTTGGCTTATTGCCAAGTAATAGAAAAGTCCTTTTTCAAACATTTGCTATTTACATGGTGTTTTTATGAAATTCTGAGACTTCTAGCACATGACCTATTAATATTTGATCAATCTCATCGTTACCTTGTGCTAGAGGGCCTGGCAGACCTGTATGGGATCTGATGTGTTATATACATATAGGATGTTCCCTATTTCTGATGATTTCCTATAATTGTATAAATAGTAATGTTAATTCTATAATATCAGGAATAAATTCAGCAGTTTCTATATGTAAAACAACTCTCTCTGCATATTGAGGGTCAGTAAGCATGTATTGAGCAGTTCAATGAAGTCCATTAGTACCATAGGAATGTCATACAGTTCTGCCTTTTCTACAGAATTGTAGGGGCTTTGAAGCAGATTTACTTAAATCTCCTGATTTATATCCTGCCTTTCCTGATCTATTTTTATCAGTATAGAATGTGGGGACTCCAGAGATTGTTTTTTGTTGTACATTATGAGGAAGGATCCATTCAGTTCTTTTTATGAATTTTATTCTCTTGCTTCTGGGATAGCAATTGTTAATCTCTCCCAAAAAGTTACTGCAGGCTCTCTGCCAGTATTCATTATCTTTCCATAATGAGGAAATTCCCTCATTAGTTAAAGGTACTACAATTTCTGTTGGTTCCATTCCTGTTAACTGATGAAGTCTTAATTTTCCTTTTAGACTCAAATCAGAGATCTTTTCTACACAAGTTTTTAACTTCTTCCTTGGTTTACATGATAGAAATATCTATTCCAATAGAATCCAATCTTCCCTCTGCATCAAAATCCCTGTGTGTGTGGGTGTCTGGAGGGGAGTATGACCAGAACGCAGTTAAGTTCTGGATTCACATGATCTACATGGGCCTCTCATATTTTCTTTTCTACTAGAGACAATTCCTTCTCAGCTTCACCTGATAATTCTCTTGGACTATTTAAGTCCTTGTCCCCTTTTAGAGTATTGGGAAAATTTACTAGTCCATCTTTAGGTATTCCAATGATGGTCTGTAAGTTGGAAATGCTTCCTAACAATTTTTGAAAATCATTAAGAATCTGCAATCCATCTCTGCTGACTTGTACCTTCTGGAGTCTGATTTTTTGTATATCCTAATTAATTAATAGAATTTCCTCTTTGTATTTTTTTCAGGAGCAATTTGTAATCACCAGTGAGGCAAAACTTCCTTTACTTCTTCAAACATGTTTTCTAAGGTACCTAACTTTGGACCAGCTAATAAGATATCACCCACATAATGGTAAATTATAGATTGTGGAAATTTTGCATGAATTATTTCCAACGGTTTTTGCACAAAATATTGGCACAGGGTAGGGTATGTAATATTCCCTGCAAGGGGACATTCCATTTATATCCCTTGACTGGCTAGGAATTATTGTAAGTAGGTACTGTGAAGGCAAATTTTTCTCTATCCTTGTCTTGTAGAGGTATGATAAAGAAACAGTGTTTTAAGTCAATAACTACAATAGGCCATTCTTTAGGTAACAGACAGGGCAAGGACATCCCATTCTGTAGGGAGCCCATAGGCTGAATTACTTTATTTATCGCTCTCAGATCTGTCAACATTCTCCATTTACTAGATTTCTTTTTAACAACAAATACAGGAGAATTCCAAGGGCTGGTAGATTCTTCAGTGTATTGAGCATTAAACTGCTCCTGATACAGCTGTTCCAAAGCTTGTAGTTTCTCTTGTGTCATAGGCCATTGTCCAACCCAGACAGGTTTATCTTTCAGCCATTTTAAAGGCAGGGCCATCAGTCCTTCTGAGAGTTCAATGGCATGCGCTTCTGGCAGTGATTACAAGAACCACTGTGTATGGGCTGCCTGGTCTACAGGCTCCCACAGCCACTGTATGCAGGTGGTCACCTGAGCAGGGGTCAAGCAGTTCCTAGGGTGTTCTCCAGGGCTCTGCAGGTCGGAGAAACTCACCTGCAGCCGCCTGTGTATGTTAGGGTTTGTTCACATGAGTGACCCCAGTGGAGGCACATGGGGCTCAGATCCATGTGGTTGGCCCCAAGTGGCTCTGGGGTGCTAGAGAGGCAGGCTTGCAGTGAGCACGAGTCTCTGAGCAAATCTGCCACCGTTGCCTCGGAGGCTGCGGTCAAGAGCCACAGGGAGTGTGGGGTTTTTTGTTCCGTGGGTGCCACGATTAAGATCGATCCATGTGAGTCTATTTAATGGGTAATAGGGATTTATTAAGATACAAATTGATGAGATACACTCATGAATACAGAACAGAGTAGACAGCTAAAGTTGTCCTCGGATCTGACCAAGAGCGAATCCACCTTGCAGGCCCCTTCTCCCTTTCCTTTTAAGAGATCACATACAATGGCAAGAAGCACCACCTCCTTCGGGCCCTACAGCCCAAGGTCATGGGCACAGCAAATACCACTCCAGGGCCTCCTGCCTCCATGTACTGCTCTGTGCCAGCATACCCAGGGCCTCCTGCTTGCCCGAGGGGCAGGCCCTATGTCACATGTCTTGATGGCCTCTGCCCAGGTGGACATGTCTGTGTAAATTTTTACACACCTTTCTTGCAATAGAGAAGTTTTATATCTTTTGATCATTTTTTTTCTTTAGCTGAGACAGCAAGAGAGATGATTTGTTGTACACATTATGTTTGGCTGCAAGTGAGGATAGAGCGAGTCTTCACTGTCATGGGTCCAGGGCAGAGGGCCAGTGGGGACTTTTTGAACAAGGCAGTCTCTCAGAGATGGCCTCTGTGATGAAAGCGTGGAATTTCAGATCCTTTGAGACCTACTACAGACAGTATCACACAGGCCAACTTGGATCAGCCTCCAGGCCTGTAGCACCCCGTTTCTGTTTCCTCAGTGGCAGTGTATGCACCGGCTAGCTCACTCGCTTCTGCCCCGCCTTCCTCTCATGGCGCAGGAGTTTCCCGGAAGGTGGTGCCAAGAACAAGTTCTTAACCATTTCTAATTGGGATATTGGGGGGAGGGGTAAATTTTGTTGTTTTTTTTTCTCATGGATCTGAAATGGCTTTTTATACATTATTAGGAGAATTTTTGTCGTTATGTTACATACCTATAATCTAGTACTTGGAAAATGGAGGCAGGAGGATCAGAGTTCAAGGATAGCATTGGCTGCACAATAAATTTGATTGTTTGATTTTAATTTTTTTCAGGGGAGGACACTCACTATGTAGTCTAGGCGGGCCTAAAACTCACTATGTGAGACCAAACTGGCCTCAAGACCCCTGATTGCCTAAGCCTCCCAAGAACTAGGATTATGGATATGCCTGGCCATACCTGGCATATACAGCAAGTTTGAGGCCAGCCTTGTCTCACAAACAAACCAAGTGGATTTGTTTCATATGCTACAATAATGTTTCTCATTTGTTTTTTTGAATCTAAGACAAAAAATTTTCCAACTGAGTGTGTTAATACTCACCTGTGATCTCAGCACTTGCAAAGCAGGATTTCTGCAAGTTGGAAGCCAGCTTCATTCATACAGTGAGTTTGAGGACAGCCAGGGCTACATAGCAAGATGCTGTCTCAAAACAAGAACAGAATATAAATATAAGGTCTTTGCTTTTTAATTGAAAAATAGAAAATTTTGTATGTATTATATTGACACACTTCAGAGTGAGTATACATTGCAAAGTGACTAATTAAGCTAATTAACATATGCACTGCTTCCCTTTGTCTTGTGAGGTACCTTTTAATTTATTCCTTGTATCTTTCACTTATTGGAGTTTTGCATTTTCCTGAGACTTTAATTATCTCCTGCAGTGGACATCTGTGTTCCAGCCAGCATTTGGATGTAGTAAGGGGTGCAGGTTTTCAATTCCCTAAAAAGAGGTAGAAGAAGAAGAGGTTAGGATTTTAGACTAAAATACTGTGACAGCTGAGGTGGATTACTGCCATTTATTGTTCTGTTTTCTCGTCTTCAAAACTGGCTCAAAATAGCAATCCCACAGTGCTCTTGAGCTGGTCCTTTTATAGAAAGCTGGTGGTGTGGTTGCTAATGCACCTGTGGGCCACAAAGTGCCACCCAGCTCACTCCAAAACACTTGGCATTAGAGTGTTACCTCCAGCCTCTTCCACGTGCTTTTCAGCTCTGCTAGGAGCAGAGAACTGTGAAGCACAGGCTCCTCTTCTCTTTTTTCTTAAATGTGGGCAGTGAGGATTCCTCAGGCTTACACATGCTCTCATTATTTCAAATGCTTGAATTCAGTTTTCTCCTTAAAACATGAGGCTTTTCTTGGTATTCAGTATTTGAGGTTCTTATAATCAGGATGCAGAATAATGTGTTTATCATGAAATAAACACAAACTCAGAACAGATGCACACTCTTACATATGGATGCAGTGAGGTAAGAGTAGGAACATGGTATAGTGCGTATTATAGTATTTTCAGTGTTTCAACAGTAATGCCAAACAGTCTTGAAGTATCACAGCTCAGTTTAGCAACTGTTATTCTTCTCTACTACATATGAACACAGTTTCACATTAAAGATACACATAACAGGGCTGGAGAGATGGTTCAGAGGTTAAGAGCACTAGCTGCTCTTCCACAGGTCATAAATTCAATTCTCAGCAACCACATGGTGGCTCACAACCATCTGTAATGAGATCTGGCGCCCTCTTCCGGCCCACAGGCATACATGCAGGCAGAACACGGTATACATAATAAATAAATCTTTTTTAAAAAAAGATACACATAACAGAAGAGATTGAAATAGATAGATACAAATAAGCATACACACATATATACACATCCACACATTTACACTTTTACTATAGGGCTGACATGAGGTTTAATTAGAAAATATAAAAAATACTTCATAGTGTGTATTTAGCATTTGCTAAATACCAAGCATGGTGCCAAGTATTATTTTATATGTGTTCTGTGGTAGGAATATGTGTTGACAGGTACCTAGACTGATTACAAAAAACTTGACTATTGTAAATAGTGCCACAGTAAATATGACTCTACAGAAATGTGTTTGCATTGCTGATTTATTTCCTTCAGATCTGTACCCAGGAATACAAAGCTGGGTCACATAGCAGCTATACTTCTAAGGACTCTGTTGTTTGCTGTGGGATGTTCTGTATGTTAAATGTGTTGTTCTGATTGGTTAATAAATAAAACACTGATTGGCCAGTAGCCAGGCAGGAGATATAGGCAGGACAAGGAGAAAGGAGAATTCTGGGAAGTGGAAGGCTGAGCAAGAGAGACGCTGCCAGCCGCTACCATGACAAGCGAGATGTAAGTTACCGGTAAGCCACGAGCCATGTGGCAAAGTATAGATGAATAGAAATGGGTTAATTTAAGATAGAAGAAGTAGATAACAAGTAGCCTGCCACGGCCATACAGTTTGTAACCAATATAAGTCTCTGTGTTTACTTGGTTGGGTCTGAGCGGCTGCGGGACTGGCAGGTGAGAGAGATTTGTCCTGACCATGGGCCAGGCAGGAAAACTCTAGCTATAGTTGTTGTTTTGTTTGTTGGAAGCAGAGTTCATGTAGCTTCAACTGGACTTGAACTTACTACATAGCCAAAAGTGACTTTAGACTCCTCTGCCTCCACTTCCCAAGTACTAATGTTATAGGTATGTGCCACTATGCCCTGTTTATATGGTATTGGGGGTTGGAACCATTGCTTTGGCCATGCTAAGCAAACATTCTATCAACCAAACTATATCCCAGCCCCCATGCAATTCCTTTATGTCTTTAACCTAATACAATGCTACAGCTGTGATTAAAATTCTTTTTATGTATATGAGTGTTTTTTTCCAATATGTGAGCACTGCTAGTATGTGCCTGGTGTCCACAGAGGCCAGAAAAAAAGCACTGGATCCCTGAAACTGGAGTTACCGCCAGATGTGAGCTATCATACATGTGCTGGGGACCGAGCCTGTCCTCCATAAGAGCAGTTCCCTCTATGAAATTTTTAGCTTTTATATTTATTGTTTTTTAAAGGTAGGGTTCATTTATAGCCTAGTACTCACTGTGTACACCCAGACTGACCTCTGACCTTCAGTGATTCACCTGCCTCTGCCTCCAAAGCACTGGAATTATAGGGATAAGCCAATCTTGCCCAGCTCTCATCTTTTTATTGTAGTATTTTACATCCATGATGTAAATGAGCTCATAATATATTTTTAAATTCTCTAGGGAACATGTGAACAAGCTCTACTCTCATCAGGTCCTAACAACCAATCCAAAGTACAGTTCCACCACAGTTTACCTGGTGTGGTGATTTGAAAGAAAATGGCCCCCAAAGGGAGTGGCACTATTAGGAGGTGTGGCCTTGTTGGAGGAAGTGTGTCACTGTGGTGGCAGGCTTTGAGGTCTCTTTTGCTCAAGCTTCCCTCAGTATGATACTCAGTCCACTTCCTGTTGTCGTCTGATCAAGATGTAGCCAGCACCATGTCGTCTGCATGCCCCCATACTCCCTGCCATGTCGATAATGGACTGAACCTCTGAAGTGTAAGCAAACCACCTCAATTAAATGTTTTCCTTTATAAGAGCTGCCATGGTCATGGTGCCTCTTCACAGCAATAGAAACCCTAACTAATACACCTGGGGAACCAATACATGTATCGGGCTTACTGATAGAGTGAGGGTGAGGGGTTATTGTCAGGAGTGTGGGTGACCCCAAAGAGGTCTCACCAAAGGCCTTCACCTAGCATGCATGATAGCTCTCCCATAGCTGCATAAGTCAGCCCTGCTTCCTCTACTCTTCCCCAACCTATAAGCTCTAGCCCCTCCCAAGGCCATACAGTTATCTCAGAATTGTGTACAAAAGGCTGGGAGGAGTGGCCAGATCCTCAGGTGCTCAGAGTATCTCAGTAGAGGACTGGAGAAATGATTGTGACTTTTGTAGGAATAAGTCTCCTTACTTTCACAATGAATCTTGAATGCTTGGCACTAAAAGACTATGTTAGAATTTAGATCACAGCTGAATATAGTGGTACATGCCTTAAATCCCCAGCACTCTGGAGGTAGAGGAGGAAGATCTCTGTGAGTTTGGGGCCATCCTGGTCTACATAGTTCCAGGACATCCAGGACTACATAGTGAGACCCTATCTTGAAAACAGCAGCAGCAACAACAAAGAATTTGAATCATATAACAAAGTATCTGACATAATCAACTTGAAGAGAAAGATAGTTTCTGAGGTTTCAGTCCTTGACTGTAGAGGCAGAACATCATGGTGTCATGAGACTGTGATAGGCTACTCACCTCAAGACAGGAAGAAGAGGAAAGGGACCAGGAAAAATAGAGCCTCCCAAGCACAGAGCCCCAGTGACCTCCTTCCTCCAACTAGACCTCACTGCCTGATTTTTACCCCAGAACGGTGCCATTATATTATGACTCCATTGAGGGGTTAATCCACTGATAGGCCAGACCCCCAGAATCCAATCACCTTCCAAGAGCCCGTGAGCTAGAACTAAGTCTCCAGGCCTGTGGCAGGTATTTCCTATTCAAACTAGAAGAGACTCTGTGAAATTTGATGGTAAGTTAATGATGACCCAGTAAACAGCATCTCACATTTGCCTAAAAATAAAGTGTTGCTCTTTTCTGACCCTGAGGAAGCGGTAAAGGTGTGACTCCTCACAGAGGGTTTGTTTTTAACTCAGGAAAAACATGCTTGAATTCTAGGTCAAATGCCCTAAAGTTATTATTAGCAATGGGTTTTAAATACAAATGAACTAGACATGACATTTAAAATATAATTTACTGTCCATGTAGAATGTCACTAATGAACTATTTAATTGCTTCTCTAAATGATATGAATTCAGCTTTCAAATAGAGGGCAAAGGTCAGTGCTATGATGCTGTAAGTGGCCTTTATTGAAACTATAGGAAGACTTTTTACAAGTTCTAAATTATAGGTTCTTTGTAAAATATTCTTACCCAGTTATTACATTATATAATAGCAAAGAGCTGAAGGAGGCTTCTTTGGGTTGGCAAATAAATAATTCCCTGCCATGTCTTCAGAAGCTCCCAATGAATCCTGCATTTTCAGCATTGTGAGTATAGCATCTCAAAATTTCCTTCCTCTTCTCAGTTCTGTGCTACGTTCCTCAAAAGTCTATAAAATATTCTGCAGCTCAGTTTAAAGTAGAGAAAAAGACATAGCAAAACCTGGACTTTCTAAACGCCAGCTGACCATATTCACCTGGTATAAAGTACTATAGAGCAATCCTTTTTAACTTCTCGAGTACACGTTGCAAAGAGCACCACGCTGGGCACGGTGACTCAGCATGTTCGTTCCAACTGTACGGCAACTTGCTTATTTTCAGAACAGAACATTTGTTGTTGTTATCTTGATATTTTTAGAGTCTCATGTAGCCCAGGCTGGCCTCAAACTTGCTGTATAGCTAAGGATGACCTTGAACTCCTGTTCCTCCTTCACCACCCAAGCCTTGAGATTGTTGGAATTGCACACCCAACCTACATGCAGTTCATTTGTCTCTAAATGTTCAGGGTCATTTTGATTTTTTCTCCTTTTGTTTTACCTACATTTTTTTTTTATCATTAGGGACTTTTCATTATTTTATTTGTGATATAGTTTTCTTATTTCTTCTACTTTCTTTTCCTCCTTTCTATATTTGTCTGTTTACTAAATTGACTCTTTATTTGTTTTCCTTTGTATTCCTTACCTATTGATGTCATCCTCTCATTCCCTTTAACTACTGAATTTGCAGGTTTGGATAGGACACCTAATTTCTAGAACATGTTTTTATATACCATGCTTCTAATTTTAGTTATTCAGAGAACTGTAGCCTCAGTGTCTGCTAAACTCCCCCTTTGACTTGTTGGCCCAGCCTTGTTTGTTTGAGACAGGGAGGGTCTTATTCTGAAGCCCTGGCTGGCCAGGAACTCACTATGTAGACCAGGCTGACCTCAAACTCACAGAGATCCAAATGCCTCTGCTTTCTGAGGCCGGAATTAAAGCCATGCACCACCATACCCAACTTGTTTTTTTGCTTTACAGGTGAGTATCTTGTGTCCCAGTCTGGATTCAAGTTCTCTATATACCGGAGCATGAACTTGAATTTCTGACCCTCTGCCCCCACTTGAGTGCTGGCTTACAGGCACTCCCCACCATGCCTACCTATGCGTTGTTGATTGAACCCAAGGGTTTCATGAGTGCTAGGCAAACTCTCTACCAACCAAGCCACTATGCCACTCCTGCCACTGAACATTTTTGATCCGATACTCCAGTAGTAAAAACATTTGAACACTTTTCCTTTAATTTATGAACGTGTGTGGATATGACTGCAAATTGTGTACATCTACATATACACATGAATGTAAATCATTATATATAATTAAAAACAGAGCCACAGTTAAATTTAACAAAAGGTAAGATAAAAATATTTAGGCTAAAGTGTTTGTTTTTGCTTTATTGGGGGACCCACCACCCAGCTCCCAAATAAATCACACACAGAGGCTTATTCTTAATTACGACTGCCAGGCCTTAGCTTGGCTTGTTTCTTGCCAGTTTTTCTTAACTTATATTATCCCATCTACCTTTTGCCTCTGGGCTTTTACCTTTCTCTGTTTCTGTAACATCTTTCTTACTCTGCTGTGTGGCTGGGTGGCTGGCCCCTTCTTTTCTTGCTCATTGATCTCTCCCCTCAAATTTCTCCTTCCGTTTATTCTCTCTGTCAGCCCCACCTATCCTTTCTCCTGCCTCACTATTGGCCAGTCAGCTCTTTATTAGACCAATCAGGTGTTTTAGACAGGCAAAGTAACACAGCTTCACAGAGTTTATTTAACTCTGTTTAATGCAGCATAAAGGATTGCAATACATCTTTGCATCATTAAAACAAATATTCCACAGCAAAAATAAAGGTAACACATCTTAAAATAATAATCTACAACACTAAAGTTCTAATGATTTTCCCTGAGTGCCAGTGGATCATCTTGTACCCACAGGGATTCACAAATTTGGGTTTTATCCATCTGAGACAGTAGAAAGCCACATTCCAGGGGAAACAGTGATAATTTTGAGATTCATATTTGGAACTCAGCTCAAGATTTGGAAATCAATTCGAGATTCTCACACAAAGGAGCTCTTCTCCCTTGAGAGAGGGGAGCAATCCCTGATATGGGGAGAGGGCAGGGTTGGGGGGTGGGGGACTTAATTCTCTGATGTGAGAGGGGTGGGGGAGACTTTATTTCCCTATATAGAAAATGACGAGGTAGGGAACACTTCATGAAACTGTTTCAGTGATGACAGAAACTTAATTTTTGTTTATTTTAAATTTTATTTAATTGCCTTTTCATGAATAGATGGGTTTATTTCAGCAAGAAGTTTGAAACTCTTGCCTTAAGCAAGTGTACTACCATTCTTATATCAGGAACAAGTGATTTCTTATACTGCTGAATGTATAAAAGTTCTTGTTCTAGTGAGATTTCTATTGCTATTGTGAACACCACAATCAAAAGAAGCTTGGGGTGGAACAGTTTATTTTGGCTCACACTTTATAGTCCATCAATGCGGGAAGTCAAGGTTGGAACTCAAGGCAGGAATCTGGAGGCAGGAGCTGAGCCAGGGACTGTAGAGGAACACTGTAAGTCAAAAGAACACCTCTAAAGACTGTTTACAGCCCAATCTTATAGAGACTTTCCTTAACTGAGGTTCTCTCTTCTCAGGTGACCCTTGCTTTTTGTCAAGCTGATGAAAATCTGACTAGTTCAACACTACCAACAAACAGACTCACACCCTGACTATTGTGTTCTGTCTGCTGAATTAACTTCGACTTCTTCATCAGACTAGTCCTTCAGTTGGAGGAGGAGGGAGGAACATTGAGAAGTAATGTATGTGCACTGAATTAGACTTTAATTGTTTGCATGTGTGTATGTGTGTAGTGTATATGTGTGTATGTTGGTGGTTGTTTTTTACTCTTTGTACCCTTTGGGGGCCCACCTCCCACCTTCCAAATAAATACACGGAGACTTATTCATTCTTATAAATACCTGGCCTTAGCTTGGCCTGTTTCTTGCCAGGCTTTTCTTAACTTTAAATTATCCTGTCTACCTTTTGCCTCTGGGCTTTTACCTTTCTCTATTTCTGTATTTCTTTTCTTTCCTTCTTATTTTGTGTCTGGCTGTGTGGCTGTGTGGCTGTCCTCTTCTTTTCTTGCTCCTTGATCTCTCCTCTCAGATTTCACCTCCTATTTATTCTCTCTGCCTGCTAGCCCTGTCTATCCTTTCTCCTGCCTTGCTATTGGCTGGTCAGCTCTTTATTAGACCAATCAGGTGTTTTAGACAGGCAAAGTAACATAGCTTCACAGAGTTAAACAAAAGCAACATAAAAGAATGCAACACATCTTTGCATCATTAAAGCAAATGTTCCACAGCATAAACAAATGTAACACATCTTAAAATAATATTTTATACAACATGTGTATATATTTGTGTTTGCATGTGTGTGTGTGTGTGTGTGTGCAGATGCTTGTGTACATATATGTGGACTCTAGAGGTTGATGTCTGGTCTTACTCACTTTCCACCTTACGTGTTGAGGCAAAATCTATCATTTGAACTTGGAGCCAGCTTGATCTGCTAATCCTCTGTCTCCTGAGATTACAGATGGGCCACTATGCCTGCCCAGCCTTTACATTAGAGCTATGGGTCAGAATTCTGTTCCCCACAATTACAGGGCAAATGTTTTACCCACTGAGGCATATATTTATATTTTGTTGAATCAAAATTGTGTATTTGACTTGCATTTTTAATTTTTAATATGAACAATTGCAAATATATACAAAAGAAGCACTGTTTCAGCAATTCTCAACATTATTTTGGCAATGAAATATCATGCCAGTGTGTATGGGAAATAATTAAAGTTGGGAGGTGGTATCTAAGCCATGTTAAAGGCAAACTTGCCTCTCTATTGGCTACTAGAAAGATCTGTAGACTAAAGAAGCCAACAGCCAACTCTAGGCATCTTGTGGTAGAATAAATGTGACTGATTCTGGCCACCAGAGGGCAGATCACCGAGAAAGAAAAGAAAGGCCAAATCCGTAGCAACCAAGATCTAGCTAGCTTCAGGCTCTACCATCTCCAGAAAACTTAACTTTCTCCTCAGTGTTGGAGGGAAGAAGGGAGAGGCATTGCTTTAAAACATAAATGTAGATGTAACCAACCTTCTTATTAAATAAGAAACACAGAACCAATGCAAAGAAGAAAGCCAAGAGGTCAGAGCTAAGAGCTAAAACCTTACCCTTCCTCCTGCAGTGGTCCTACCTCTCCGAGTGAGAGCTACCCCTGTGTTAAAGTCTTTATATAGAGTTCCTGTTCTGCCTTCTCATTGGTTGTAAACCCAACCACATGACCGCCTCGTCACGGCCTGTCTGTATAGACCTGCAGGTTTTCCATGATTGGTATTGATATTAAAGGCATGTGTATCCAATAGTGGCTGTATCCCTGAACACACAGAGACTTACCTAGCTCTGCCTACCAAGTGCTGGGATTACAAGCGTATGCCACCACTGCCCTGCTTTTCTATGGCTTGCTAATAACTCTGACCTCCGGGCAACTTTATTTATTAACATACGAATAACATTTTAATATAAATAAAATATCACATACATAGTCACATATTTAGTTACCTGAGAGTGTGTTGTTATCATTTAGACTATCTTTTATGTTTTTAAATATATTTTATTATTTTAAGCGCTTCAAAGTTTTTTATATATATGTATATATATATGTATATATATATAGAGAGAGAGAGAGAGAGATTATGCATCAATCTATAAGATAACTATTTTGAAGGAAAATTGAGATATTTAGTATATTCATTTTTCCAATGGAACGACATGATGTTGGAGCTGGGGATGCAGCTCAGTTGACAGTGTGTCTCCTCAGGATAGACAAAGCCTAGGTCTGTCTCTAGCACCACACAGAAGCTGTTGTGGCAGTGCTGCATATAATCCTAGCACGAGAAGAAGACAGGATCTGCCCTGGACACACACTGTAAACATTCAGGGCTAGCCTGCCCCAAGAAATAAATGCTTTCTCCACTCACTTAAGTCTTTGTGTCTCTCTTAAAAATTCATTTTAGATCTATTTATTTTATTTTGTGTGTGAGTGTTTTGCCTTCATGTGTATATGTACACCACAGAAGACAGAAGGTGTTCCTTGAAACTGGAGTTACTGATGGTTGTGAGCCACCATGTGGATGCTGGGAAATGAACTCTTGTCCTCTGTGAGAGTAACAAGTACTCTTAACTGCTGAGCCATCTCTCCAGCCCCTCAATTTTGTTTCATAAATTCTGATGCAGTTCACCTTTAGACAGATGAATATCACCCATTAAAATTTTACACAGAGGGGCTAGAGAGACAGCATAGAGGTTAGGAGCAGGTAATGCCCTTGTAGAGGACCCAACTCCAATCAACAAGCCCTAGTTGTCTGTAATTCCAGTCCCAGGGTATCCAATGTTCTCTCTGGCCTCCAACAGCAGCAGGCATGAACTCAGCATAATTACATACATGCAGGCAAACATTCACACCGTAACATTTTTTTTTACATAGAAATGACTTTAATCTATATATAAATTAAAGTTCTAAGTGGATTTCAATCATTTTAAAGAACTATATTGATTTTTTTTTTTTTGCAGAAAGAGCTTTAAACTCTATCTTTTCTTACTTCTATTATTGCTTATTTGCTTGTTTGTTTTAGGTTTTTGAGTCAGGGTCTCCATATAACTGAGGCTGATGTCCAATTCACATACAGTTAAGGCTGGTCTTGAATTGTTGCCTGTCCTGCCTCATTTCCCGTGTGGGGAGAGTAAGGCCTGGACTGTGACACCTGGCTCCAATTGAAAATGATTTTACAGAAGTGTGTTGGACTTTGTGGTCAGCACTCGACTGCTGTGTTTAATTGATTCTATCAGGACTTCTTGCCCCCTTCTCGGAAGTGCTGACGCAGCAGGCTTGTGCTGCCACGTCTGGTCTGTGGTGCTAGGACTGAGCCCAAGGCTCTGTGCGTGCTAGGCAAGCACTCTTCCTCCGAGCTTCAGCCTTAGCCTCCCAGCTAGTTCTTAGTTTTCTTGCTTGGCAAACCTATAATACAAAAAGTATAACATTTTTGTTTTGCCTTTATAATGTTTTGCCTTTTTTCATATGTCATCACATAGGCTAAAATGATTAGGTGATATGAAATATTTAATAATGATAAATAATACATTTTACCAGGTTCTGACTTTTTATTTGTAATCCTCCTTTTTGTTTAATTTTGCATAGTAATATTTTTTATTGATAATATAAATGTTAAGGTAACTTTTCAACATTTGCTTAAAAGATCATGTAATTTTTCTTAATAAGTTTATAAGAAATTAAGATTTTAAAAGGTTTGAATGGGGTGTATGTGTGGATAAAACTGCTTACAAAAGCCCCATGTTGTTAAATGAAAATTCCACTGCTGGGTGGGATAATTTCCCATGAAAATAATTTTTATTATTTAATAAGTTAATGTGTTTACTTTATTAATATATTTCTCTGTGATCAGTTTTTCACTCTGGAATAAGTTTCTTTGGTCTAGGTTAAAGTTGTAATATATTACTAGACTATGTTTGCTAGTATTTTGTTTTGAGATTTACAAAATGGATCCTTCTCTTTAAAGTCTTTGATGTTCCACATCTCTGTTCAGTTAGACTGCCAAAGATCTGGAAAACATCAGTCATTTTTCTCTGTTTTGTGCTCCAGCATAATGTGCTCCAGCATTTATAATACAAATGCTCCTGAGGGACTTCCAAAATAATACTTATTTTTTGTTTGATTGTTTGTTTTTTGAGACAATGTTTCTCTGTAAAACATCCCTGGCTGTCCTGGAACTCCCTTTGTAGACCACGCTGGCCTCACAGAGATCCTCTTGCCTCTGCCTCCCAGAGCTGGGATTATAGGTGTGCACCACCACCCACCTATAATCATATATCTTAAATGTTTAAAGGGGATGTTTATATTACAGTGGAGGTGTTTTAACCTTAAAGGGCTGTCAAATACAAGATGTTTGTTTGTTTTTCTCAACACAATGTATTATAGAAATGCCTTCTAAAGCTACTGCAGAAGAGGATTTCCTGAGTGTGTTATAGGTCATACTGTGCCATTCAGGAGACAAACCCTTTCTTTCTCTTTGATGTCCTGCTCAATTCAGGAAAAAATAGAATAATATACCCAACATGTTATACCAGTTAAACGTGGCTGCATACATTTCTCTAGTGCTCGTACATGATATTCACAAGTCATTACATTTCGTACCATCTGGTAGGTATTAATATTTTAAGGAAATTTTCTTAGGGAAAAAAGCAATAAGGAATTTGACACTAGAGACAACAGACACTAGTTCTGCATCTTGCTTCTAGCAGTAATTTCTGGTTTTGGTAAAATTCAAAATGAATACTATTGAGAAAGCTTAATTATGACCCTTCCTCATGTAGCTGGTCTATGATCAGCCTTGTTTACCAGATCTTTCTGCCATGATGGAAATATGTTACTTTTATGTGTCCAATGAGCCTGTGTCCAGTGACTCCTTGGGATTTGAAATGTGGCTAGTGCAACTGAGGAGCTAAATTTTCTTCTTATCTGACTCTAATTACTTTAAATGTAAATAGGTATATATAGCCAAAGTCTACCTTATTAGCAACTTCAGAGCAGAAACTGCTTCAAGCCATGGATGCATTAAAATTATCTTTCACCACTAAATGTTCTCTTATCCAAAAACATCACTGTCTGTATTCTAACATTGCGGAGTTCACTCTGCTCAACAAAATGATTTATGCTTGAGTTTTCCCCCCCCCCCTTTTTTCAGATTTATTTTTGTTTCACGAGTGTTTTGCCTGCCTGCATGCGTGGGCACAACTTGTATGCAGTACCCACAGAAACCAGAAGATGATGTGGAGACCGTTAGAAGTGCAGTTACAGATAGCCGTTAGCTGCCCTGTGGGATGCTGGGACCCAAATCTGGGACCGCTGCTCTTAACTGTTGAGACATCTTTCCTGCTCCAAACATGCTTGGATTTTTAAAACTTGGCTGAGGTTTGCAGGGCAGGGGTGGCTCAGGGGTTGTCCTCTTACCTCTACATGTATGCCCACACTCACACATCACATACACATACTTAGTAGTGGTAGTAGTAATTTAGTAATACAACCTTGGTTTAATGCTTGCTCTGTGAGCCCCATCCTTCCATTGCTCTGTGTGTGTCTCCTCCACAGATATTTTTTTCTATTAAATTTTTTTCATTTACTTTACATATCAACCACAGTTTCCCCTCCCTCCTTTCCTCCCGTTCACTCCTCCTACCTCCTGTCTACCCTCTCCTCTCTGTCCACCCACTCCTCTGTTCAGAAAGGGACAGGCCTCCCATGGGAGTCAACAAAGCATGACATATCAAGTTGAGGCAGGACCAAACTCCTCCCCTGCATCTAGGCTGGGTGAAGCATCCCAGCACAGGGAAGCCAGCTCAAGTGCCAGGGACAGGTCCTGATCCTACTGCTAGGAGCCCCACAAACAGACCAAGCTACACAACTATCACACACATGCAGAGGGCCTAGGTCAGTCCCATGCAGGCTCACTAGCTGTTATTCCAGAGTCTGTGAGCTCCCACTAGCTCAACTCTGCTGTCTCCGTGGGTTCTCTCACCATGATCTTGACCCTGCTTGGCTTGTAGAATCCCTTCTTCCTCTTCCTCTCTTCAGCTGGACTCCTGGAGTTCTGCCCAGTGCTTGGCTGTGAATCTCTGCATTTGCTTCCATCAGTTACTGGATAAAGACATTCCGATGACAATCAGGGTAGTCACCAATCTGATTACAGGAGAAGGCACCCTCATCATTATCGCTAGGAGTCTTAGCTGGGATCATCCTTGTGGATTCCTGGGGGTTTTCCTTGCACCAGGTTTTTCCCTAACCCTCAAATGTCCCCCTCCCCGTGAAGATATCTCTTTCGTTACTCTCCCCCTCCTTCCTGCTCCCAATTGGACCAACCTGATCCCTCATGTTCCCATCCCCCCACCCCCATACCCCTCTTCCACACCCCCACTTCCCCCCGCTAGTTTACTCAGGAGATCTCATCTATTTCCCCTTCCCAGAGGGATTCATGGGTCCCTCTTTGGGTCCTCCTTGTTACCCAGCTTTCACCCTCACACATATTTTGCTATGCTCTTCCCTTGCTCACAGGCTTTCACTTCTTTCTGTCTTGGTAGTTTTGCATCAACCTTACTGATATTTTTCTATTTTTTTAATAAGTTATTTTGGTTTAAATACTAGACATGAACATCATACCAAACATAACATGAATAAGTCTGTCAGTAAAATTGCCGAAGATGAAGAGGATTAAAAAGAGATGACAAAAAATTAATGAGAACCATGAGTAGAACCAGGTAGTACTTTGATATGAAAATTGCAGCTGTACATTGAACTGCTTTTCAAAAAGGAATCTGTTTCACTGAATCTATTACTTCAATATACAACAGTTTTATACATAGTGGCACATCCAATTCCATTGTTATTAAAATTTTAAGGTTTGGTAGTTGTATCGGGCAGCCATCTTGCATACTTTGCTCCTGTATGCAGTGTGGATGCATATTTTAAAAGTAGACAGTTTTAAATGACCTAGTAGTTCAAGGAATTATTTCAGTAAATTCTCTTTGGGTTAACAGATCCCAGAGTACTATTTTTAGAAATTGGAACAGCCATTCATTTAAAGCTAAATCATCTTTACAAATTTATCTTCTAAGTCATAATTGTCAGTAGTTAGGAATAACAGTAGCTGCCCAACTACAAAAAGCCAAAAACTAATTTCAAATGAAATATTCTGTGACCAAAATGCAGAGAGCGAAAGTCTTAATATAGGGCTAGTTGAATGCTTAAAAATTCAATTTCAAGTTTGAAATATATTTTTTTCTATCATGGAAAAAATTGCCAACACAGATGCCAAGTCTGGTGGTGGAGGCAGCTCTAGATGGGGCTGACTGTTCAGGAAAGGTGGTCAAGGCACTTACTCACTTAGAGCAGAACCAAGCTGCTTAGGTTGGTATTTTATTGTCTTGTTCTTCACCAGTTAACAACTTATAATGTAATTTAAGCTTGTATTTTTCCCCAAGGAACATATTTTGCAAAGAAATAATAATGTGAACACACAGGAAATAATATGACCTGGGGCCAGTGAGATGGCTTGACAGGAAAAGGTGGTCACTAACAAGCCTGATCACATGAGTTGAATCATAGGAATGCTCCTGGTGGAATGAGAGATCTGATTTCCTTGAATTGTTCTCTGACATGCACATGCTCAGCCTGGTGATGTGTGTGCATATACACTAAAAATAATAATAATAATAATAATAATAATAATAATAATAATAATTGTGATAAAAATTTAAACTAGTGTGGTGTTTAAGGAATTCTTTGCTATTTATTCTCTTTCTTTTTTTTTTATTTGAGGATTTCCCACATGAGAGCCCTGATTTCATACAAGAGTACATTATATTTGCATTATTTCCACCTTCTCTTCCCCCTTTCCAAGTTCTTTATTTCTCCACAACCAGCCCCTAGAATTCATATCCTTTTGTATATTAACTTTTGTTACACACACACACACACACACACACACACACATACACACATGCACACGTGTGCGTGCGTGTGTGCGCGCACGCGAAATTCAATGAATGATGCCCTTAAGAGCTGACTGACCATTTAGGATTGAGATCTCATTCCAGAAAGCAAATATACTGGCTTGTCACCCCTCAGCAGACATTGACTGCCTTTTCATCTAGGATGGGACCTTGTTTTCCTTCATCCATGTTGACATGAGGAAGCCCGGCTGGAAGACTGACTCCCATATTTTATGACAGGGTATTCTTGAGGAGTGAGGGATAAGAGACATTAAATAGAAGGATAGAGGGGAGAGAAACAGATAGAAACACAGGATAGCCTCAGGAGGGCCTGGATCATCATCTGCTGGCCCCTCTTGTCTCTTCTTAAGGGCTATTTATAGGAATGCCAAGGGGTGGAGCATTGCAATGCCAAGACCTCCCCTTAGCTCAGCCAAGTGTAGACCCTTTCAATCACCTAGTAACCATGCACATGGTCAAGCAATCCTCTAATGCAGCTCTGCTGGGTAAAACAAGCTCAGATCTCACTAGGAAACCTCTGTGGGCCTCCACAATGCTCCCTTCTTGATATAATAAAGGGCTCCCTAGGCCCCTCATATATACTGTGCCTGTCTTAGGTTGTTCTTCTTAATTAATTTTACATACATACATTGAGGAAGCTATCAAGAAGAAACTTGCCCATCTTTGGCTCCCAGCCTCTGGCAAGAGGATGTACAAAGCCTAACTCAGCTCTGGCCCAGATCCCTACTAAGAGCTTGCAAACATCCACAGCAATCTCCATAGCTGCCATACCTCCCAGTAAAGGAGTAGAGGATAACAAAGATAGAATATCCTGCCACACCAACTCCAGTGTCGCCCATGTGACATGAACAATTATGTCAATAATAGCGGACGGGAGATACGTGTCCCGTGGGACTAAGCTCCCTGGAGGTCCCTGGCAGAGTGCCCATGTTATGCCTTCTTCTTGAAGAAGACATGCTTCACGGATCATGAGCTCCCTGGGCTATGGGTTGTGTGTAACTGCTTTTTTGATAATGTTCTAATTAATCTATAAAACACAGCCAAAATTAATGAATGCTTGAGTTGTGAACTATGGAGGAGAGGGGAAGCTGAACATGAACCTTATTTAGATATAGCAAAATGAGCTATTCCTTAAAGACCCCAAGCCGCTAGATAATAGAAAGTTCAGGCACTTCTAGGGAATGAACACTCACCCACTAGGAATCCTTTAGAAATCCCAACTGAAGTGATTTATGGCAGAAAATGTTATCTCATAGGAGGCAAATGGTGGGCCCCTCCATTGAGGAAGTTCAATATGGGAAACTTAAGGACTACAGCAGAACCCCTTCCCCCTACAGGTCTAAAAGTATAACAGTCCATATTTCAGCAGGTAAAAAGGTTTTACATTAAAAGATATATGTGATAAAGAACTGAAGAAAGACTTAGGGAGGATCTGCAGCATCCAAATTGGCTAAGTGGGTCATGAGAACCAAAAAAGTAAAAATACATAATAAACTAGAGAGTGGCTGAGATAAAGATGAAGGACACAGCCGCAACCTCAAAGAAGCCTTCAAAAGTCTAGGGATTGTACTAAGTTTAAAAAACACAGACTGCTCTTTGGGTCATAAAGTTCTTGTGAGTGAAGGGATATGTCTAGCGCCGATTAATAATTGTGTGCTTGCTGTTTTTTAAAGATGATGTAATTGAACTATTGCCAAGTTCTTGTTGTTCCCTGTATGACTTGATAGTTTTCTTTTCTGTATATAACTACTGATTTGCAGAAGTAAAATTACAGCAGATTCAAACCACTTCTGAGTGTGTTGTCTGTCATTCACCGAATCCTTGCCTTCCTGACTACCTAAGCTCTGGTCCCCCTATGGTCGTGGTACCCATGATGGGCCAGTACATGACAATATCCCTTTTGGAATGGGTCTAAGGTAACTACAGCAGTCTTAGCTGCACTAAGCCCTCTTCTTCTAAACAGAAATAGAGGAAGAGTGGAAACTTTTAGAAAGAAGACATAAAAGCTCCCCTAATTATGACACCTTCACTTAAATTTGACTTAAATATGACACCAAAATTATATTTTGGGCTATTATAGAAATGTTCAAGTATATCTGGTATAAACATTTCTATACATATTTACAACTAGCACAAATAAAACTCTGCTATACATATTTACACTTTTTACAAACTTACATTATACATATTTATACTTTTTACAAACTTATATTCAAAGGGAAACTCCACTATACATATTTACACTTTTTACAGACTTACATTATACATATTTACACTTTTTACAAACTTACATTCAAAAGCAAATTCTATAGGACTACTTTATAAACTTTAGCAACATTTAGAAAAGATTTCTTAACTGAACTATTATATTTTCTTTCAACAAGACAGAAAGTATGCAAATCATCTCTAAGTTTGGAGTTTATTGTCAGCTTTGATATCATTCTGAAAGTTTCCTTGAGAGTTTGAAGTCAAAGCCTAATTCATCAGTGGCTCTAAGCTTTATTTGGTAACTGAGGATAAAATTCCCTCTTCTTAATTTTTTAAAGTTGCTTTTTAAGTTGTAAGATAGCTAGATTTTCTGGAGTTTGGTCCCCATCTGCAAAGCTGTGACTCTTTTCTGAATACATGCTTCTTTGTTCCCCATTATATTTGCAAAGGGATCACTCACTGCAGGCTGTTGTTCAAAAAGGCAGAAATCTTCTCTGATTATCCTCTTTGTCAAGGGTTTCAAAATGACTTGAGAAGTGTCATTAGCATTTTAATTGCCTTCTGACAGGCATCACCTGTTTCTCATTCTTCCATAGCAAATAATCCCCGCCTGACAGGCAGGCTATTCTCCTGTTTCTCATTCCCAGGAGGCAGGCTAACAAAGATTATGGAAAAATGGCATTTGGGGGAGTTTAGGGGGCTATACTGGCAGTATTTCCTTTAGGCATTTTGCTGTTAAGTTACCAGGAAGATTTGAAATTTTTTCGTCCCAGTCTATCTGCCTTTTCTTTGGGCCTGCTTGCCTACACCACCTTGCTTTTATATATTACACTTCCCAAACTGCCTTTCTCTATAGCATCACGCTGTTGTAAACTACATTATGGACTACGTTTCTCAAGCTGCCTTTTTGCATCTGCCACACTTCCATTTCTGTTTACATGGTTTGTATTCATACTGAAAATCAAGATCAAGTGAGCTGTTTTGCCACGGGAGGTTTCTGTTCTCCCTGAACTGGCATTGACAGGTGTACTTCCTTCACCTGATATTTTTCCTGGAATGAGCTGCATCTGCCCATGCACGCTTATGGATTGGCACTTGTTTCCCACCTTACCAGGTCAGTCAAAGAAAATGAAAGCACTTGAAATAAAAGCCTTTTCAGCCTTTTCAGAGAGTTTTTTTTCCTGATAGCTCTCCTGTTTATCCCTGCTTGTCCCTTCCCCCAAGATGCAGATTCCCTGATGCCTTAGCCAAGGCTCAGTTTCTCTGCTAAGTGCTTTCTGTTCTGGGGGTAGAGGCTTGAGTCCCCAGTATAGGAACTTAGATCCTGCCTCCCTTATTGCAGGGAGAATTTCTAGGCCTTCATTGCTGCCTTCATGCCAGCAGCCCCTCCCCAGGTACCGCACCACCTCTCGCTGTGGCTCCACCATTGGGGAAATGTCCCTCCTTGGCTTTCTGTCTACACTTTCTCAGGTGTAGGCTCTGGCCACAGGGAATTCTAGCTGCTGTTTGTCTAATACTGGCTTGAAGGAGAGACAAGACTAGTGGAGAGAATTTGCCACATTCCAAGAGGTTTTTTGTTATTTCTAGGCCAATTACAGGTGACTTTTCTCATTCTGATAGATTTTCCAGGTGAGTTTAATTTTGCCCTTACAGGAGGAAAAAAAATCTGTGAAGGAAAGACCTTAAAAGCTTTCAGTTTTTTAGAGAAAGATTACTCATTTCCCCCCGAAACTTCTGTTCCCTAAACTTTGGCTTCATGGCCAATAGGAAACTAATTCATTTAATATATGGTGTTTTCATGCAGTGGTGATGCCAGCAGAGTGAAGAGTTTTATTTCATCCACATCTACCTCAGGGAAAATTCTTTTCCTGCCACTCAGGGCTTAGATCTAAGCTATCCACAGGCCAAAAGATTTTTCTACCTGTTTTCTTTTATCGTATTTTTTCATGACTTTGGTTCTTCCCAGTTTGTGTTTGTAGTCCCATAGCTGGAGAATCAAGGACATAGCTCCTCTGTCTTTTTGCTTATCTTATTCTACCCTACTCTAATTTTCTTTTTACCCAATATTCCTAATTCTACATTTATTCTAAACTTCTTCTTACACTATATTCCTATATTCTATCTTACATTTTCCTTAATTTTTAAATATAGAAATTAAGAGAGAGAGAAAAGAAAGAAAGACTTAGTTAGAGAGAGATACTCAATGCAGCCTCACTTTTAACTTTGGCATTCAGCTGCCTTACTAAACTTCCAAGAATAAAATACCATCACCTTTATTTTTAATTCATTATTGGGCATGCCCTCTTACACCCATGACACCCCCTAGGACTCCTTTTGCCAAGTCCCTGTCCCTGTTCCTGGTGCCATTTGTGGGAGCCCAGCTGGGATACCACCTTCAACATTTAATGACAGGGTATTCTTGAGGAATGAGGAATAAGAGACATTAGATAGAAGGATAGAGGGGAGAGAAACAGATAGAAACACAGGATAGCCTCAGGAGGGCCTGGATCATTATCCACTGGCCCCTCTTATCTCTTCTAAAGAGCCATTTATAGGAATGCCAAGGGGTGGAGCAAAAGACCTCCCCCTAGCTCAGCCAAGTGTAGACCCTTCCAATCACCTGGTAACCATGCACATGGTCAAGCAATCCTCTAATGCAGCTCTGCTGGGTAAAGCAAGCTCAGATCTCACTAGGAAACCTTTGTGAGCCTCCACAACATGTCAACTGATGTGGTCTTCGCAGATCTTATGCAAACAGCCATATCATTAAGAGTTTATAGAAGCAACATTTCTTAAAAAGAGAGAGATGTAAGGGGAATATAATTCTTAGTTTTGAGTACAGTTTGGGCTGTAATCTCATCAATAAGTCAACAAAACAAAACATTCTATGCTGTGGAATAATCCTCTTTTATACTGAAAAGATTTGTCACTTTAATTGGTTTTAATAAAATGCTGATTGGCCAATAGCCACACAGGAAGTGTAGGTGGGGTGACCAAACTAAGAATGCTGGGAAGAGGAAGAACAGAGAAGGAGTCACTAGTCAGATGCAGAGGAAGCAAGATGAGAATTTCTACTGAAAAAAGGTACTAAGCCATGAGGCTAAACATAAATAAGAATTATGAGTTAATTTAAGTGTAAGAGCTAGTTAGTAATAAGCCTGACCTACTGGCTGAGCATTTATAAGTAATATTAAGCTTCTGAGTCAATTATTTGGGAAGTGGCTGCCAGATATTTGAGAGTTGTTGATGGGAGATAAACTTCTGCCTACAATTCTACACCATTCAAACAGAAAGAAAACCTTCATTTTGTCTTATGTTGCTTCTTGTTGGTTTGAGCTGGAGTCTTCTCTATGCTGCTCAGGTGAGCTAAATTCTAGATCCTCCTGAGTGTCTGTGGTGTTGGGCACACATATCTGCATTTGGCTTAGAAAGAGATTTGAATTCTGAAAATGGTTGCAAAGATGTTGAGAGAGCTAAAAGAGAAGCATTGATAGGAAGACACACCTGCTACCAGGCAAGCATTCACGTCTCAAGGTTCTGTGTGGCTGGTGGAGGAGCTCCACATTCAGAGAAATACTCTATAACCTGTTTGACCCTATGCTGAGACACCTCTGCTACCATGGCATGCCACAATGTTTTCTTCTCCAACTGGTAAGCTAGTTGGTAAAAATTTCTGGAAAAGGAATATACAGGCTTTCAGCTCTTGCCTTACAGTATAAAACGTAACACCAGAGAAGAGAGAGTTGAAATATTTAAAAAAATTGATACAAAAATAGTATCAGTTAATTAGGTGTATGTTAAATTGTTTTAAATAAGTTACATTTGATAGAAAATTACTTCTGAATGGTTTGGGTAGCTGCAACTAACCAACTTCTTTCTAGTCCTTTCTTAGCAATTCTGTTGTTGAGACTAAGTAGAATGTCAGCAGCAGACCAAGAAGGAAGAACAGCCAGTGCAGGACAGGTCAGGACAGATGCAAGTCAGGTAATTTGAAGGCCAGCAAAGGTTTTGAAAAATAATTCACCTTTTCAAGTTGAAAACATTGAAATTAGGAGTGGGAAAATAAAAATAAACACCTTTGTGTTAGGAAGCAAGAGTCTGAGATTTACAGAAGAAATACATATGTACATATGACTACTAATTGTATGTAAAGTCTCCTTTATCATGGGAGAAGAATGAGTTGACCCCAAATGCAAAAATCACATAAAGGGCCACCTTCCTATGATTTTAAGCAATGCAGTGAACATTGAACAGCACTTTGGTTTTTTCCTTGTGCTAAGGGGAAGAATGTTTCCATAGATGCCTTTCTTAAGTTGTACACACAGTTCTCTCCCAGTTCTGGATGTGAGGCAGTCAGCCCATTTCACAGCTAAGCCTAGGAAAACACTGGTGTGGTAAAAGCAACAGGAGAAGTGAGAGGAATCTGTATGCTCAACCAGCCCCCGTGCAGATCATAGGTTTATGAACATTCGAAACACACCCCTGGAATACCACACAGACTCCTAGGAGGTCACTTCACAGAACATATCTTCACACAATTTCCAAAGACATTCTCCAAAGATTTCCACTCCTGAATCCTCAGGAGCCTGTAAATGTGGCCAAGAGACTTAGTGTGTGTGAGGTTAAAGTCTTGGAATGCAGAGAGTGCTCTGGATTATCTATGAGGGGAGAATTGAATCACTCAAATCCTTGAAAGTGAAGGACCTTTTCCTAACTCCTGTGGAAAGAGATACAGCTGTGGAGGAAGGCCAGAGGAAGGGGCACTGTTGCTGCTTTGAAGACAGAGGAAGGTGGCCACAGGTAAAGGAATGTGGGCAGTGTTGAAGAGCTGAAGAAGACAGGAAGAGTCTCCCTTACAGCTTTCAACAAAAGAACATGGTTGTGTCAATATCCTGATCTGAACTCAGCTGGTCTTCTGCCTGACCTCTGCCTCTGCCATAACATAATAAATTTGTGTTACTTTAAGCTCTGATATTTTGAGTCATTTGTTACCACAAGTTGGAAAAACCATAAGACCCCTATTTATCTGTCATTTTGGCCTTTTGTTTTAGACATAGTCCACCACAAAAAGAACCCTGGCCCAGCAGTTTTCTCACACTGTAGCTAGCTTTAGTAATGACTGGGCTGTGCCAAAGCTTTACAAGTTGGGAAATATTTTGAATAAAGCTTATGATTACAAGGGCCTAAACCAGTGCCTCCTGCATGTGTGTGTGTGTGTGTGTGTGTGTGTGTGTGTGTGTGTGTGTACATACACCCTCATCTGTGCATGCATCTATGGAGGCTAGAGATGAACTTCAAGTATCTTCCTCTCTCACTCTCCACCTTAGTTTTTGAGGTAGGATGCTATGAGATGGTCTTTCTGTATGCTGTGAATATGTATGTCTCTCATTGGTTGATAATAAAGTTGTTTTGGCCTATGGCAAGACAGGATAAGGTTAAGCAGAAGAATCAAACTGGAACTCAGAGGATTTTTAGAGGGGCAGAGTCAAGACAGATGCAAGGAGCCCTGAAGATGCCAGAGAACCAGTAAGCCACAGTACAAGAGATCATATACAATGGCAGGAAGCACCACCTCCTTTGGGCCGTATAGCCCAAGGTCATGGGTGGAACAAATACCACTACATTTCCCCTTTTTGTCTAAAAAGGTTCTAATTTTTTTAAGAAAAATTTTTAATTCGTTTTATATACCAATCACAGATCCTCCTTTTCCCTCCGCCTGCCCCTCCAGCCTCTCAAAGGTTCTAATCTTATTTATTTATTTATTATGTACACAGAAGAGGGTGCCAGATCTCATTACAGATGGTTGTGAGCCACCATGTGGGTGCTGGGAATTGAACTCAGGACCTCTGGAAGAACAGTCAGTTCTCTTAACCTCTGAGCCATCTCTCCAGCCCCAAAGGTTCTAATCTTAATGCAAACTATATACAATAAGAATGATTATCAAGTATTGTCCAGGATAAACAAAGGATAATAACATTTAAAAAATGGAACTACAACAAACAAGAATAACATCAAACAAGAAAGACATGCTAAATGTCCAGAAATGTCCAGAAAAGGGGTAAATGGTAAATTACCAAGATTACTCCAATAGCTATCCTGCTTGAAGATCTAACTCTAGTACTAATATGTTCTAGTTAAGATATGAAAAGATTGTAACTGTAACTATCTAGTTTTGAACTCCATCAAAGACCTGAGAAGGAACATAATAATACCTGAGAAAACAGAAAATTCAAGCAAGCAATTTCCAAACTTCTTGCAAGAATAGACAGAGACAGCAGGCAGCCTGGACAGTCACCTAAAGTTTCTCAGCCCTGTTGGGGCATTCAATTTGGCTACAGGCCTAGAATATCAGACAGACCATTTTCAGAAGCAAGAATTTTGAAAGACCATCTTACCCTGTCTTGGCAAAGTTCAGCAGTCACTTTTCCTTGTGTCCTGCTCATCCTGAAAGGACAGCATAGAATCATACAACTTTTTATGTTCATCAGAAACATATAATTCCACAGACTTTATTCTATCAATTAGTGATTATCTTTTCTCCTTAGAAATGATCTGAATGGCATTAAGATTGCTCTGAAGAGTTATTGTTTTATTCATTAAGTATTTATATTTATTATCAATATAATTAAATCTGGTTGTTCAGTTATTATTAATGGACTGAAGTTCTTGTGGTAAATTATCAGATTCCAAAGAAAGAATCCTTCTATTTAAGTCCTGTATTAGTCCCATCAATGACCCATTTTTGCTGTTATTAAGCCAATTTTTTTAATATGAGATGAATCACTATGCTAATTGCGATCATGGTGAACATTGTATACATACCAGGAAGGTCATATATGTCCTGTAATATTTCATTCATAGTACAAACAAAAAAGTTTTTAAATTCCTGAATGGTGAAATTGTCATTTTTTGAGAAATATTCAAAATTTATAAAGGAAAATTTTATTAATTTGTTTATTTATTAATCAGTTTAAAGTGTAAAATTATCAAGTAATTTACCTCAGATAAAATCCTCAAAAGATTGTCCTACGTGTCTTGATGTTCCAGATGTAATTAACCAGGTTAGGCGAATGGCTGGTTCTTTGCATGATTTTTGGATGTAGTATTGTTGCTTGGCCAGTAGGTGTCTGAGGTGTAGCACCAAAACAGGTCTGGTGCGAGCTGACTCAGGCTCCCCTGAATGGGCTGTATGAATCAACCCAGGCAACTCCTGCCCATGAGCACTGAGCAGAACTCCTGAGATCACAACAGATGGCAATACACCAAACAATTAGAAGCGCTGCCTGGGACACCTGCAGACACTCTGCGGGCCTGGCTGAACACGCCAGTTTCAAAGGATGGAGTTGGCCGCAGCTATACCAAACAGTTTTAAAAGAAAATGAACAGTCCGCTGTTAGTCTCTAACCAGGCGGGGGTCTGTTACCCAACCCAGCCACTGTAAGTACGGAACTAGAAAGACGCCTTTCTCTCTGATGCAGTGTTCTATCGGACGCAGAACGTGCGTGCTTCCGGTAGTGGTTAGAAGAACCTGCTGCGTGTGAGCTGCATGGCCTCCAGGCTCCCAACACAGCCCTGTATTCAGGGGGTCACCTGAGCAGGGGTCAGGCAGTTCCCAGGGGGTTCACACAGGCTTTGCAGGGTGGAGAAACTCACCAGTAGCCGCCTGTGGGCATTAGGGTTTGGTCACGGGAGTAGTCCCAGTAGGGGCACGTGGGGTTCAGATCTACCTGGTTGGGCACCACTGACCATGCGGCAGTAAAAAGATTAATAGGAATGGGTTAATTTAAATATAAGAACTGGTTAATAGTAAGCCTGAGTCATTGGCCAAACATTTATAATTAATATAAGCCTCTGTGTGGTAATTTGAAAAGCGGCTGCCAGGTGTTTGATTGCTGGCAGGACAGACTTCCGTTTACAGCAGGATCTCTCTTTGAACCTAGCTGTTTCTGTTTGACTGGCTCACCAGCAAGTCCCAAGGATCCAACTGTCTCTTCCTTCACGTAGCGGGTTACAGGTATGTGAGATATGGAGATCTGAACTCAGGTTCTCATGCAGTATGAGCCACTCCCCGCCAGGATGACTCACTGAGCCATCTCTCCAACCCTCAAATTTATTTTTTATTTCAACCTACCACTTGTAAGACACACATTTTAATATCAGTTTACATATGTAATGTTTTCATGAAGCAGTACTTACCTTTTCTTTAGGTATTGTATTCTGATACCCCAGTTTCATTTATTTTCATTATTATATGCAATAATCCCACAATTTACTAGTAGATCATAGCCTCACCTGAGTAACACTGAGTATTACTTAATGAGTGTTACTCAACTGAGTAATCCTACAGGGTCAAAATGTAAACTCCCTGATAGAATATTTTTCTGTTTTATTTTTCGTGGAATCCTAACCATTCATCCATAATACGTATAACATGATTCCATTTAAAACTTTCTTTTAAATGTTTGTTCATTTAAATATCTTTATTAATATGACAAAATGTATTCATTTGCTCAAAGTAAACCTTGGACCCATGACAGTTTGGAAATCAAGCTTAATGTCAAGAAAGGCTTCTCAGCAGTGAGAGGGCACACTCTACTCTAGAGACAGGTTTCAAACATGTCATCAGATTGAGTTCTGCTTTTCTATTACTCAGTTTGCTCATTTCTCCTTTTTATTTTTAATATTTCCCCTTTTTGTGTCTAGGAAATTATTTACTTTTTCCCCTATATTTTAGGCTCATTTATTGCCCATCCCCCACCCCCAGTCTCTCTGGCTACTATTTGTAGTTGGAGTGTTATTTAAAATTTTTTTTTTTGTTTCAGTATCCATCCATTTTGTATATGGGTCCAGGAGATTTTCATTACATTTTCTGCTGTCCTTCTGCTGCTGGGCTTGGTGCCTGCCCGTAAGTGCGGTTTGTGTTGCCAGTCAAACTCTGTTGGAGAAAACTAATTTTTCCTTTGTGAACAGTTACCAGTTGGAGATAGCTTCCAGGTTAGGGATGAGAACTTGTGTCCATTTCTCCCCTCAGTGTTGGGACCCCGTCTGGTTTGGACCTATGCAGGCCCTGTGCTACAGCCTGCGAGCTCATGTGTGCATCAGTCCTCTTGTATCTGGAAGACATGGTTTCTTTGGTGTCTCTCCTCCCTGCTGCCTCATCTTCCGCAGAGTTCTCTGAGTCCCAAGCATATCTTGCAGGCAGATCACCATTGTAGAGCTAGGAGTTTGTAGCTGGGTTAGTGTTTACCTTTCTTCTCTAGAGTACCTTCCAGTACCACAAACACTAGACAGCAAAGGTGAAGGTTCTAGGTAGACACTTGGCTTTCCTATGTGCAGTGAGTTACATAGACGTTGTCTTCAGCAATAGGGCCTTACCTTCAGTTTTTGGAGAACAACCAATAGCCTTGGCAATAGCCTGAATTATTTGTGGGTTTTCTTGGGGCTTCTTTGGCCAATAGCTTGATTAAATGTAACCCATTCCTGGAATTAGAGGTTTCATTTGGTGAAAGATGTCTAGTTGGGGCTTTGTCTCCCCCATTATTTGGTGATTCCATTTACATTTCTTTCATGTGTGTATTTTTTAAGAAACTTCTTGTGGTGGTTTGAAAGAAAATGACCCCCAAAGGGAGTGGCATTATCAGGAAGTGTGGCTTTGTTGGAATAGGTATGGCCTTGTTGGAGGAAGTATGTCACCATGGGGGTGGGCTTTGAGGTCTCATATATGTCCAAGCCATGCCCAGTGCCTCAGTATACTTCCTGATGCCTTCTGCTTAAGATGTAGCCAGCACCATGTCTACTTGCATGCTGCCATGCTCCCCACCATAATGATAATGGACTGAACCTCTGAACTGTAAGCCGACACCTCAGTTAAATATTTTCCTTTAGAAGAGTTGCCATGGGCATGGTGTCTCTTCACAGTAATCAAAGTTATTTGTTTTCTTGATGTCCATTTTTTTGTTTGTTTGTTTTTTTAGTTCTTTATATATTTTAGATATTAGCCTTCTATGAATATAAGTCTTTTCCCTGGCTAATAGGCTGCTGCTTTGTCTGAATGATGGTGTCCTTTGTCTTACAGAAGATATTAATTGTTGATCTTAGTGCCTACAGTGAGCAGTGTCTCATTCAGAAAGTCTCCTGTGCCAAATGAGTCCAAGGATTTTCTTCATTTTCCCTTCTATCAGATTCAGTGTTTCTGGCACTATTAAGGTCCTTGATCCATTTGGAGTTGAGTTCTGTGCAGGATGGTAAGTATGGATCTATTTTGATTCTTGTTCATGGAGCCCTCCAGTTTGACCAGCACAATTTGTTGAAGATGCTGTCTTTTTTCCAGTGTGTATTTCTGGCTTCTTTATAAAAAGTCAGGTGTCCTTATGTATGTGGATTTATGTCTGGATCTTCAGTTCTTTTCCATTGAACAACATGTCTGATTTTGTGCCAGTGCCATGCTGTTTTTATTACTATAGCTCTGGAACACAGTTTGGGATTGGAGATAATGATACCTCCAGCAGTTCCTTTATTATTCAGAATTGTTTTAGCTACCTTGAGTTTTTTGTATTTCCATATGAAACTGAAAATTGTCTTCTCAATTTCTGTGAAGTATTGTGTTGGAATTTTAATTGCATTGAATCTGTAGATTGCTTTTGGTAGGATGGCCATTTTTACTATGTTACTCCTAAAGATCCATGTGCATAGGAGATCTTTCCATCTTCTGATGTCTTCTTCAACTTCTTTCTTAAATGTCTTCAAGTTTTTATCATACAAGTCTATCAACTGCTTGGTTAAAGCTACCCCAAGGCGTTTTTTAGGCCACTGTGAAAGCTGTTGTTTTTCTGATTCCTTTCTTTGTTTGTCATTTGTACTGATTTTTCATGTTAATTTTGTGTCTTGCTGCTTTACTGAAAGTGTTTATCAGCTGTAGGAGTTTCCTGGTGGAATGTTTAGGGTCATATATGTCATCTGCAAGTAAAGATACTTTGACTTCTTCCTTTCCTATTTGTATCCCCTTGATCTCCTTCCATTGCCTGGTAGGGAGTGTTTCTGAGTCCCTGCCAGGTGTGACCACTAGGGGTCCCCAGTAGCTCATGTTTCTAGGTATTGTGGGTTGATGCAAAGAATGGGGATGATCTAGAAGGGGTAGGGGCTGAAATGGTCCATGGGAAGGAGCAAACCTGGGTTTACCTCAAGGTTTGGTAGCATCTCTAGAGGGTAGAGCCATAGTGGGAGGACAGATCCTTGCAGGTGGTCTGCCATAGGGCTGGGGATGAGACTGGGGGATTGGAAGTGGGGGCTAGGAAGGAGAGTTAAGATCGCCTACCTGATTCCCGGGCCAGCATGGCCAGTGGGTTCCCAGATAGAGACTCATATGCTAAACTTGATGAGTGGTTTGATGAGCATAGTTCTTTCCTAGGGAGGACAGCAAGCAAAGGACCTCCCAGAATGCCACCTCCAGACAGTTTGTCCTTGCATCTCTGTCAGTTCTTATGGTCCTCAAGTGCCAATTGTAGATGTATCCAAAGGAAATGCAGTCAGTATACCAAAGAGACACTGAGACTTCCTTGCTTTTTGTTGTTGTTGATTGATGGGGTGAAATAGACTGACAGCTGCCTGTTGAGTTGGGCTCCAGGCAGATCCCTGCATAGCTCCTTTGTCAAGTTGCTTAGTGCAGGGGTAAGAGTAGAACATTATCACCAGAAATGTTCTAGAGAGATTGGAAGTGTGATTTAAGAAGGGGAAAGACTAAAAAGATGTTTTCGTTAAATGATGAGTGGAGAAAGGACATGTAGTACATTTGCACTAAGGAATTTATTGTTTTGTGTGATGCAGAGAATGATTTACAATAGCCATATTTCAGTTGTGAATGAGTGAGCTTAAGTATATAGCAAGCCAAAGCAAAATACTACATAACAAGATATACAGATATTAGATGGATGATAAAGAAAAACATCAAATAGGGTATTCAAAACATCTAACAGAAGCTCTGCTGAGGCAATCAGCTGGAGCTCCTGACAGGCAGTCCTCTGCTCTTCTCAAGAGCAGAGTGCCCCTTTGGTGAGGCTTAAAGTAAAAGAACAAATAACAACACACAGAGATAACATCATCAAGTTAAGCATTCACAATATTCAGCAGAAACTGACTAGTGAAGTTGAGGGAGCCAGATGAAGTTCCCAACTTGCTTTCTTGCCATGGATAAGTTTTCCATGGATGAAGTTTTGACTTCTTTTTTTTTCCACTATAGGCATGTTTAAAATTTTTATTTACCTTTATATGTATGAATGTTTGGTTTGCATGCATATACATTCACCAAATGCATGCCTGGTGGCCAAGGAGGCAAGAAGAGGACATGTAACTGGAGTGACAAACAGTTGTGAGCCACCATGTGGGTACTAGGAATCTTGTCCAGTTTCTCTGCAAGAACAGCAAATGCTGTTGTCTGACATCTTCCCAGCCCCTCGGCTCTAAGCACTTCCATATCATGGAATAAACAGTAGCAACATCTGTGGAAACAGTTCATATTCCCACTGTTCTCAAAGACATGATGCTTTTACTCTTGGTCTGTTTTATTGTTCTCTTCCCCTCATTGCCAAAATTAAGGGATTCAGACCATCTCCAGATAGGCAGGACACTTAGAGAAAAAATGCTGGGATATGAAATGGGAGACAGATAACCCTCTTCCAGAGTCAGCTTCTCAGTGAGTTCAAACCACACACAACAATTTACTAATATACTGTACATGACAATTATTTATTCATAAAAAGTATGTCATTTGTCACAACATTGATAGAACTGAAGGTTGTTAAGTGAAATATAAAAATTAAGTGCATCAAAACAGAGTAAAACAATGTACCAGAGTGCTGGATGCAGTGACTCATAACCTGTAACCCCAACCTTTGGGAAGTGGAAGCAGGAGAATAAAGTTCAAGGTCATCCTCAGCTGCATAGTAAGGTCAAGGCCAGCCTAGGCTACAGGGCATTCTGTCTCAAGTAGCCAAAACAAAACAACAGTGGTTACCAGAGACTGGGGAGAGTGCGATGGGAAGGGAGAGAAGGGAAAGTCAACACGTGGGTACTCAGCTGCAGTTCGGGAGAGATAAGATCCGCTGTGCTACCGTGCAGTGGGTGACAGTCATGCACACTATATGTTGTTTATCTAAAAAAAAGTGGATGAAAGAGTTTTAAAATGTTAGTTTTATCATAAAGAGGTGATCAGGTACCAGAGGCACTACCCTCTCAAGGGTTAATGCATCTCTTACATGAGTAGTTACGACAGTGAACTATAAAGGCTGGTTACCATGGGAGCAGGTTGCTATAAAAGGGATTTGGCTTCTAGAGTAGCTTTGTCCCATGTGTGCTCTTCTGTATGTATTATTCCACCATGCTGGGATGCAGGCAGAAAGACCTTGTGATGGTGTGAATGAGGTGTCCTGCATTAGCTCTGGCACTGGCATGTTTGGGCCCCTGTTAGTGGTATCCCCAGTTAGTATGGCCTTTCAGGAGGAAATATGGCACTGGTGGGTGGACTCAGAGGTTTCAAAAGACTCAGGCCATTTTGAGTTCACTCTCTCAGCTTCCTGTCTGCCATGTGAGATGTGAGCTCTTGGCTGTTTCTCCAGCCATTGTGTCTGCTTGCTGCCACACTTTCCTGCCATGATGGCGATGGACTTTTATCCCTCTAGAACTGTAAGCCCCACATAAACTCTTCCTTCTAGAAATTGCCTTAGTCATAGTGTCTTAGCACAGCAATAGAAATGTAACTAAGATGGCCTTCATAGAAGCTAGCCAGATGAGACCACCAAAACTATGAAATGGGAGTAGGAAGAAAGCTCAGTTAGTAAAATGCTTTCCCCATAAGCATGGCAATCTGAGTTTGATTCCTTGAACTCAAGGAAAAAAAAATCAGGCATGATGATGCATGATTAAAATCCTAGCATTGAGAGGTGGAGAATTTGATGAGGTGGGGCTCGGTCTAACCTAAATGGTGAGCTCCAGGCCAAGAAAGGCCTAGTCTCAAAGGAGTTTGATGGCATTTCTGAGGAGGTTGCCCTTTCTGCGCACACACACACACACACACACACACACACACACACACACACACACACAGAGACAGACAGACAGACAGACACAGACACAGACACAGACACACACAAGCAGGTTTTTATTTTTATTTACATCCTGGCCACAGTTTTCCTTCCCTCCTTTCCTCCCAGTCCCTCTGCCCGTCCCCCTCTGTTCCCACCCACCCCCATCCTCTCCTCTGCTTTTGTTTAGGAAAAATCAAGTCTCCCATGAGTATCAACAAAACATGGCATATCAAGTTACATTAAGACTAAGCACTTCCACATGCCTAAGCCTGGGCCTAGTATGAGGAGCAGGGTCCCAGAAGCCAGTAAGAATCAGAGACAGCCCCTGCTCCCAGTGTTAGGAGTCCCACAAGAGGACCAACTACACAACTGTAACATATATGCAGAGTGCCTAGGTCAGTCCTATGCAGGCTCCCTGGTTGTCAGTTCAGTCACTGTGAGGCCCTATGAGCCAAGGTTAGTTGATTCTGTGGGTTTTCTTGTGGTGCCCTTGACTCCCTTTGGGCCCTCCTTGTTACCTAGCATCTGGATCTGTGGATTGAAGCATGGTTATCCTTTACTTTATAGCTAATACCACTTATATGTGAGTACATACTATGTTTGTCTTTTGGGGTCTGGGTACCTCAGTCAGCATGATTTTTTTCTAGTTTCATCCATTTGCCTGCACATTTCATGATGTCATTTTTTAACAGCTGAGTAGTACTCCAGTGTGTACTTGTGCCACATACAAGGAGTGATGCCTAGAACTAGAGGGCATTTTAGGGGCAATCTGGAAACAGTGCATTGAAGCTGCCAAGAGTCTATGAGGGTGGCCCTAGCAAGGACTCCCAGTAGTGAGGCATATGGAGCCTGAAATGGCCATCTGTAACCAGGCAACTTGCAGTAGTGGGACTTGGAAGCCATCCTTGCCACAAAACCTTTGACCCACAACTTGTCCTGTCTGCAAGATGCTGGGGCAATGGAGGTACAGAACTTGTGGAAATGGCCAACCAATGACTGGTCTAATTTGAGGCCATGCCATGAAAGGAAGCCCATTCCTGACACTGCCCAGATGATCAGAAACTGGAGGCTGGATAGCCCAGAGACCTAGGATAAAAAAAAAAAATCAGTGAAATGATTCCTAATGATACTATTACATACTCATGAATTGGTGCATAGTCCAGTCATCACCAGAGAGGCTTCCTCTGGCAGCTGATGGAAACAGATACAGAGACCAATAGCAAAACATTAAGAGGAGAGAGAGCCCAAATTGGAGATGCCCACTGGATTTCTTCCCTTAGAACTTGGGAAACCCTGTGGAAGAGGAAGAAGAAGAATTGGAGGACCCAGAGGGGTTGAGGACACCAGGAGAACACAGACCACAGAATCAACTAAGCAGGGCTCATGAGGGCTCACAGAGACTGGAGGGGCAATCATGGAGCCGATATAGTGTGTGTGTGTGTGTGTGTATATATATATATATATATATACTATATCCTCTGCATATGTTATGGTTGTGTAGCCTGATATTCATGTGGGACTCCTAACAGTGGAAGTGGGGGTATCTCTGAGTCTTTTGCCCACTCTTGGGACCCTTTTCCTCTTACTGGGTTGCCTCGTCCAGCCTTGATATGAGGGTATGTGCCTAGTCTTATTGTAACCTTTTATGCCGTGTGCAGCTGATATCCTGGGGAAGGCTACTCTTTTCTAAATGGAAATGAGGAGGAGTGGATCTCAGGGAGAGGGGAGGTGGAGGGGAGGGGTTGGAAGAAGTGGAGGGAGGGGAAATTGTGATTGGGATGTGTTGTATGAGACAAGAATAAAAAAAGAAAAGGAAATGCAAGTTGGACCCATGTAGCTGGAGTTTTCTCCAGTCCCGCCTGGGCCTGCAGCCGTTCAGACCCAAGTAAACACACCAATTAAAACTGTATGGCTTAATGGCTCAGGCTTCTTGCTAGTTAGATCTTACACCTTAAATTAACCCATTTCTATAAATCTATACCTTGCCACATGGCTCGTGGCTTACTGGTAACTTTACATCTTGCTTCCTCTGTGTCTGGCTGGTGACTCCTGACTCAGCCTTCCTCTTCCCAGAATTCTCCTCTCTTTGTCCTGTCTATACTTCCTGCCTGGCTACTGGCCAATCAGCACTTTATTTATTAACCAATCAGAGCAACACATTCACAGCATACAGAGTGCTATCCACAGCAGACCCATCCCCCCCAAAAGTGAGCTAGATAAACCTCTTTATTTTACAAAGTCCCCAGTCTTGGATATTTTGTTATAAAAACACGAGAGACTAAAGCAATCATCAGTGCTCTTTCCACTAAATCATTCTCATCACTATCGAATATGCTGTAGTATTTCCTATGTGAACAGAGGAAGTCCTTTATTATTTCAACATCCCTTCTACTCAGTACCCTACTAATCAGTTCTGTACTGCAAAAGTCCTCTGAAGTCTATACTTATGTTTCCATTTTATCTTTTTTGATTTTCTCCTGAACCCATTTCAGTCAGGCCTCATTCACAAAAACCGCTTTTGTCAAGATACTCAGTGTCCTCCATGTTACCCCATCAAGAATCAGTTTTCCATACCTTTCATGTAATCCATCTGCAAGATTAGACAGTTTATCATTGTGATTTAAATAAGAAACATAGACTCACATGTTTGAGCACTTATCTCTAATTGGTGTAGCTGCTTCGGAAGGATATGCAACCTTCGGGGGTTGGAGCCTTGCTGGAGGATGCATGTCGCTGGAAGTAGTGTTTGAGGGTTTGTAGCCTTGCCACACTTCCTCTTCTCTCCCTCCTCCTCTCCCTTCTCCCTCCCTCCTCCCCTCCTTCCTGTGTGTGGATGAAAATGTGACTAACCAGCTTCCTGATCCTGCCATGCTAATTCTCCTGACTTTTGCCATGCTTTTTCTTGCCATGTTTGACTCATTCCTCTGGAACCATAAGCCAAAATGAACCCCCTTTCTCCTTTAAGATTTTGTGAAGATATTTTGTCACAGTAACTGAAAAGTCGCTAATACAGACTAACACATACTTTATTTCAGTACTGGCTCATATGGCACTCTATCAGAGAGGATTTTCTGATCATCTTGGTTTGAATAGCCACTCTCTACCCTTCCCCTACCTGCAGTACTCATAACTACCTAATATTGTTTTATCTAATTTTATTTTAATGATCTTACCAAGATGTAGTGGGTAGCCATTCCAGCTTTGATCTGGAAGTTCCAACTCCCATTGAGGCTTTGGCAACTGTCACACCTACAAGGTGGGGCCAAGGGAGGACCCTGGAGACCCGAGATCAGGATGGGCCAATGCTCTCTCTCTGTTCTGGGACCCTGGACAGTGGAGGTTGACTGAGCAGAGCTCCAGAGAACACCGCTGGACTGTGATACACCTTCCCCAGACCCCGTGACCTACCTATCCCTTCATTTGTAAGTTACCCACTAAATAAGTCTTCCTTTTAACTACGTGGAGTGGCCTTAATAATTTCACCAATACCAAGACATATTTACATATTACACAATATACTCCAATCACATTCACCCTCCTTTGGTTCACTTGTCCCCTCTCCCCATCCTGTTTTGGTTTGCTGTTGTAGAAGATGACCCTGAGCTCCTGTTTCCCTGCCTCCACATCCCATGTGCTACGATTATGGGCATGTGCTACCACACCTACCTTTGTGCAGTGTTAGGGACAGAACTCAGGGTTTTGTGAATGCTAGACAAGCACTCTACCAAATGAGCTATATTCCTAGCCCCTTCATTTGAATCTTAGTTAGAATAAAACAACTATAAAATGGCATTTTTGAGATAATTAGGGATATTCAAATACAGACTAGGAATTAGATGATATTAAAGTGTTATCCTGTTTTGTTAGATAATGGCATTTATGTGAAAAAATGAAAAGTCCTTGTGCATTAGAGATGAAAGGAAGTGTCTGTTAGTAAACTGACATAATGCTTAAAATTTCTTTTATTCAAGGGTGAGTCCAGGATGTTTGTCTTGAGTGACTGGGAGAGCAGAGCTGCTGTTTGTAGAGAGTTTTGAAGACTATGGGAAGAGGCAATTTTGCAGAGGCGGAGAGTAGGATAAAATAATAGGTTTGGTTTGCACATGTCAAGTTTGAGATGTATGTAGATACCCAAGTAGAGACATTGAGTAAGCATTTGTATATACCAGTTTGAAGTTCAAGGAAGATAAACATCTGTGAGTCATTACAGATACAGGATATTCAAAGCCGTGAGATTGGTGAGAACATACAGAAGACAAAAGTCATCATCTTCTTCTTTTCCTTCTTCTTTTTCAAAAAAAGAAAAGAAAAAGGGCCCAGGGAGATAGTGTGGGAAGTACTTGCTGTGTAAATATAGAGATCTGAGTTCAGGTCGCAACCTGGGGGAGGTGGAGACAGAGGATCCTTGGGCCTTCTGGCAAGCCAGGTTAGCCAAATAGGCAGGCAAGATCTAGGTTCAGTGAGATAATCTGTTTCAAATAACCAGGTAGAGCCTGGTGACGCATACCTTTAATCCCAGAAGGCGGAGGCAGGCAGATCTCCATTAATTCAAGGCCAGCCTGGTCTACATAGCTCCAGGCTAGCTAGGACCATAGTGAGACCCTGTCTCAAAACCAGAAGCAAACAAAGAAGGTGGAGAGTGCTTCAGGAAGACACTCGACATCAGCCTCTGGTCTCCGTGCTCATGCATATGTATGTGTGCCTGCACATGCATGAGTACACACATGCACACATGAATCTTAAAAATGAAGGAGGGACAGCCAGATGACTCAGTGGGCAAAGGCACCAGCTGCCGAGCTAATGATGCAAGTTCTATCCCAGGATCCACATGATAGAAGGAAAGAGGCAACTCCTGGAAGTCGTCCTCTGACTTCCACATGTGTGCTGTGGCATATATGCACCCCACACAAATAAATAATAACAATAACAAAATAAAAATAAAGAAGGAGGAGCCAAGCTTACTATCTTAGGGTTTCTATTGCTGAGAAGAGACATCATGACCACAGCAACTCTTACAGAGAAAACATATAACTGGGGGGTGGCTTGCGTACAGTTCAGAGGTTCAGTCCATTATCATCATGATTGGGAGCATGGTGGCATGCAGGCAGGTGTGGTGCTGGCTACATCTTGACCAGAAGACAGCAGGAAGTCAACTGACTGTCATACTGGTTGTAGCTTGAGCAAGAGACCTCAAAGCCTGCCCGCACAGTGACACACTTCCTCCAACAAGACTACACCTACTAATAGTGCCACTCTTTTGGGGGCCATTTTCTTTCAAACCACATATTCCATTCCCTGGCTCCCAAAGGCTTATAGCCATATCATAATGTAACTTCAAAAGTCCCCATAGTCTATAACAGTTTCAAACTTGTTTCAAAGTCCAAAGTCTCTTCTGAGATGAATGACAATCTTGTAACTGTAATCCCCCTGTAAAAAAAAAAAAAACAAACAAAATAAAAAAGCAGAACACATACTTTCAACATATAATGGCACAGAATATACATTACCATTTCAAAACATAGGGAAGGGAGCATAGTGAGGAAATACTGGAGCAAAGCAAGACCAAAAGCCAGCTGGGCAAACTCTAAACGCTGCAGCTCCGCATCTGATGTCAAAATGCTCTTCAGATCTCCAACTATGTTCAGCTTTGTTGACTGCAACACACTTTCTTTCTCTTGGGCTGATTCCACTCCCTATTAGTAGCTCTCTTAGGCAGGTATCCCACGGCTCTGGCATCTCTAACATCTTGGGTTCTCCAAGGCAATCCAGGCTTCACTTTCAAAGCTTCACAGAATGGCCTCTCTACTAGGCCTCCATTCAGGGACACCCCTGACACATGCCTGGTTTCATCAACTTTCTTTAGGTATGGCAACAAATTCCATAACCTGTTTCTTCTATCCTTAACTCACATGGCTGAAGCTACCAATTTCTGCTGCTTGCTGGGGCTGGAACATGGCCCCCTCAGTTACATCTTTACCAACTTTTTGTCCTTCACTGCCTAAGCTTGGCTGTCCTGAAACTTGCTCTGTAGACCAGGTTGGCCTCACACTCAGAGATCCACCAACCTCTGCCTTCCTGGTGCTGGATTAAAGGCATGCAAAACCACATCCAGCTCTAAGCTTTTCTTTATTTAATTCCTTTTCATAAGTTGGAAATTTAGCTGGGTGAGATCTTGCCCTGAGGTCACCACTCCCTTTATTCTATTTCTTAATCTGTTTGTCTCCTTGAACACAGAATATAGCTCCATTCCACTTCCCAGTGATCTTTTCCTCCTCAAAATTTTCATTTTGTAATTTACCCTGCTCAGCTTGCTCCTTTTCATTATAAATCTTCATTGGAGTTACCACTAAAAACCACATGACAGAGTCTATATATACTAGGCTGTTTTGAGATTTCTTCTGCCAGTGGAATTAATCCAAAACACTTCACTTTAGCCTCAGGCAGACTCTTTAGAGTAGGGCAAAAGGTGGCCACTTTCTTCACCAAAATATCATAAGAACAATCTCTAGGCAACATACTAAATTCTTCTTTTCTGAACTCTCTTGATTCAGAGTTCATTAAATCACACTCAGCACCACTGTCTTCCATGCTCCTATTACTATGGCCCATTATGCAGAGCTTAAAGCATGCCACAGCTTTCCTAACCCAAACTTCCAAAGTCCATATTATTACTCCAAACAAAATCATGGTCAGGCCTATCACAACAAAACCCCAGTCTCTGGTGCCACATTCTGTCTTGGTTAGTGTTTTTATTGCTGTGAAAGACACCATGACCATGGCAACTTTTATAAAGAAAACATTTAATTGAGGTGGCTCACATACAGTTTCAGAGTTCAGTCATTATCATCATGATGGGGAGCATGGTGGCACACAGGAAGACATGTGCTGGCTACATCTTGACCAGAAGGCAACAGGAAGTCAGACTGTCACATTTAGGGAAGCTAGAGCAAAAGAAACACATTTCCTCCAACAAGGCCACACTTCCTAATAGTGTCACTCCCTTTGGGGGCCATTTTCTTTCAAACCACCACACTTACCTAAAGCATTCCTAAATTTGACAGCCAGAAATGATGGAAAGTGGTCAAAGAATTGGCAAGTGGAGCCACAGAAGTGAGAGAGTAAGTATGGGAGTGAAGAGCTGAGCAAAAAACAACATCCCTGCCCATAGCTCAAAGAATGGTTTTGAATGTAAATGTATAACAAATGAATTTTACAAAGTAATTTATTTCTCTACATCAAAATATACAAATGAAAAGAATTGTTATAAAATGTCTGGACTTTTATTGTAATGTTTTAGAGTCTTTAGAATCAAGTAACCATTATATACAAATTATGGTTTGAGTATTGCTAAATGCCACCAATACTCTCAGGATTTGATTCTGCTTGTATTATTACAGTAGGTAATAGCATTCTCCATCAAGAGTGATTCTGTTTTCATCTCCGGTTGCTTGGGATCACTTGCTCTTGTGCTTCACTACAATCATCCCCAAGCAACCAAGAACTACCTCTACTAAAGTGTGTCCCCTGCCAGGAGGAGCTCTAGTCCATGTTAAACAACTGGCTGAGGGCAGGAATACATAACCTGGCCTCTTGGCCTCAGTTTGGGACAACTCTGAAATGTTGTCTCCACTCCAGAACTTCCCCTACATGGTTACTGAGGCCCTGGATGAACCCTCACCGGGCTCAGCTTCTCCAGTACAGCATCCAATTTTCCTCACTTTCTCAAAGAGATATGCACCCACAGTTCTACATTCAGCTTTCTACCTCAGAATAATTTACCTGTGGAAGAAATTAAGCCTCAAACAATGTCCTCACTGATGTTGTGGAGGACATTAACATTTACAAAATGATTCTAGAATGTATTACTTGTAGAAAAGTCAGGTCATTTGTTCTGAAGATCTTTTCACATTCTGGTGCTGTAGGATATTATTTTAAGGTGTGTTACTTTTGTTTATGCTCTGGAACATTTGTTTAATGATGCAAAGATGTGTTTGATTAAATAAAATTCACCTGCAGTCAGGAGGCTGAGTCAGCAATTAGCTGACAGGAAGTGGTAGGGAGGAGCCAGGTGGAAAAGAGTTTTTAAGTAGGGTGAGGAGAAGCACAGGGGGCTTTTTGGAGGACATGAGCAAGGAGAGGAGGGTTTTGTTTTTGTCTTTTCAGGAAAATAAAAGTATCTACCTTGAAGACTACAAGGACGTTTGGACAGATAGACATCTAAAGAAGGGAGAACTGTTGGGGGGTGGGGGGGGAATCACCAAGAAAAGAAACAATCTGCGACCTCTAAAGTCTCCAAAAGGATGATGCGGCACCACAACAACAATTCTACTTGGATCACAATATCTTCACAGGACTGGGCCAACAGTTCAAGAAGTAACTTTGGGGATGACATCCACATTTCTAAGAGGCAGGGAAAATGGTATTTGATCATTTGGTGAGTTATGGATGCTTGCCATCATTTATGGAAGTTATTTATTAATTGTTACTGGTATTGGCAAGGAAGGAAATTATGCAAATGATATTGCATTCAGGGATCTCTTTGAAAAAAAAAAAAGAAAAAAAAAGAAGTAGCCAGAGAAGGAGGAGGACTCCAGTGGCCAACCACCCAGCTACACAACCAGCAACAGAGTAAGAAAGAAAGGTATTAAAAAAAAAGAGAGAGAGAAAGGTAAAAAGCCCAGAGACAAAAGACAGACAGGTTAATTTAAATTAAGAAAAACTGGCAAGAAACAGGCCAAGCTAAGGTAAGGCATTCATAATTAAGAATAAGCCTCCATGTGTGATTTACTTGGGAGCTGGGTGGTGGGCCCCCACCAAAAGAAACAAAGAGTTAAAAAAAAAAACAAACAACAGCATTCTGGATTTGGCTGATCTAGCTCTGTGTGCATTTAATAGCTGATATGTTCTGCAGTCTGGTTGTTCAGTGGCTTGGTCAGTACCACCTCAACTTGATAAGCCTGGAATCCTGAAATCCTCTTTTACTTTTCTTTTTACCTTGTAAATTTTATATATTGACTTATGATGCTAAGAGAGAGAGAGGAAAAACAACAACAACACAAAAACTAAAGCTCCCAAGATCACAGGACATTACTTATTGCATGAGCCCTTCTCTGACCCACCACCAGCAGAGATGATGCAACCACTCCACAGCCACACTCAGAGCGGAGAACAGATGACTGGAGTGAGTTTACTGGTTCCCTTCCTCCCAGAGCAGAATTTGATCATCTTGCTCTCATCCCAAAAGGAAACCAAGGACCATCTTTGTTACTGATTTTAAAGGCCGTCCTGGCTTTCTTCTGTAAACGGTTTGATTGTGGATTACATTCTTTCCCTGGCAGCTGGTGTGTTGTAAATCAATTAATCAACATGCATTTATCAAGCACCTGCTGCGTGATCAGAGTCATTCTTGGAGTATTCATGCTGATTAAATTCTCTGTAAAACAATTAGGAAACTCGATCTCGTCTTCACTCTCCCATTCTCCCCACCCCCAATTCACAGGAATGCATTCCAAAATCAAACAAATGCTCCATTTTTGTATCAGTTTGCTGTTTTGAATTAACTACTCTATGCGCTGTTCTGTCAAAAATTGATAACACCCTGAACAATTATGATTCTCCTAAGGTAGTCAAAGCAGTTTTGCATAATATAGACCTTCTGCATAATTATGGTGTTTTTTTTTTGTGGGTTTCCTTTGAAGGGAACCCATTTGCTGTGATTTTTCCTTCAGTTATCTATTTATTATTATTACAAACAATGAAAACCACCTTGAGCTGGCTGGTGTGGGGGACCTTATTGGAAGTGTGGTAGTCTCTCTCACAGATTCTAGATAAAAGCAGAAAGGCAGAAGCCAAGGTTGCTCTGAGGGCCCTGACAGCAGCCTAGAACTCAGCATTCTCTTGCTTTGTCCCTTTGCTGAGACTACTGGCATGTGCCACCACCACCAGATTAATCATCATATCTTTTTAGTGACTACATGTTAAAATGATAATATTTTAAACAAGCTGTTTAAACAAATTGATTTGTTGTGCTTATTCTTTTTACTTTTGAAGAATTAAAGCTGCTATTACTGGTTATTTTTAAGATACATACGTAGCATATATTACATTTCTCTGGAATGGTATTGATTTATAGCTACTGAGAATTTGTTCCTGAGGCTGTGGTGGTTCTGAAAAACAGAACAAAAGTCCTAACAGAACAGACTTCCCCCGAGGAGTCTCCTATGCAATACAGGGGGGGAAAGGTTTTCAGTACAACACAATGTGTGGAATTTAGGTGGAACTCATTTTTCAATGTTATTTGGCTACTGCATTTCAACACCCATTCCCATCAAGGACTACTGAAAGCTGTAATGTCAGATTTTAATGTTTGATGCTAAAAATATCCAACCAATATTTATCAGCAAAGCCCTTGTCCTTGTGCAGCTGAAGATCTTGTGGCAAAGAGAGAGAAAATAAACATGAACAAAGGCATAATAATCAGATATGACAGGTGTTGGGGGGTTAAGAGCAGAGAAGAAGAGATGGTAAGTGTCTTATCTGGTTACAGTGCAGGCTTGGTCAGGTGACCTTGAAGTAGTGGCTGGAACGAAGGGAAAGAACAAGTCATGTGATTCAAGAAACTCTATTCTTAAGGGAAGTGAAATTATTTTAGCGTGTTTTGGGGTTCACAAAGGCAGCTTCACTGGTAAAACACAGAGAAACTAGACAGAATACTAGAGAATGCAGTTAGAACAGGAAGTAAGATGGTTGGGGCACTCAAGACTGGGTAAACATGCCTGCAGGCCTTGGAGTAGTTGAGAACACAGCATGAAAGAAAGAGCTCTCCCTCTGGGATGCTATTGCTCTTGCCTGTTTCTCTTGGCTTTGGGAGGCTGCATCTGCACCCTTTTCCTGTCATACCCTCCTCAGGGTTGGGTGGCTGAAGGTAGAACTGCCTTGCACTGTAGGCCTCTTGTCTCTCTCATTTCTAAGGGCACCCCCACCAATAAATAAGTAAACAAACAAGTATTTAAAAAAGAAGAGGAGGGGTATCCCACCTACATTTTTTGTCACAATTCTACCAGTCATACAGGATGACCCAATATATTGTTTCATTTTTTTCTAATGTTTCTTCTCATAGTTACATAAAAAAAAATAGCTCTTTATTTTTTTGCTTTATCTTATAAAAAAACTAAGGGAAGTGTGACAAAGAATGCAAACATGGTGAAAAAGCAGTAGAAAAAGCTGGAGCCATCATTTTCCTTCTGAATTAACTGGACTCTTTAAAAAATTGTTTTATTTATCTTTTTTTATTTTGTGTGTGGGGGGTGATTTGCCTGCATACACACCTGTGTACCCTTTAGAACTGGAGTTACAGATAGTTCTTAAGCTTCCATGTGGGTGCTAGGAATCAAATCTGGGTCCTGTGGAAGGACAGCCACTGCTCTTAACTGCTGAGCCATTTCTCTAGCCCCAGTTAACTGGAATATTAAGATATGAAAAGTGTGTGTGTGTGTGTGTGTGTGTGTGTGTGTGTGTGTGTGTGTGTGTGATTGTCTGCTGTGCAGCATCCCTGCACATGAGTGTGTGTGAACCCATGCAGAGGCTAGAACAAAACATCTGGTGTCCTCCTATATTGCTGTCTAACCTAAGGTTCTGAGGTAGGGTCACTCCCTGTTTCAGCTAGGCTGCCTGGCAGTAAGCTCTCTGGACCCATCTGCCTTCATCCCTAGGGCTGGGGTTTCAAGCATGCATGATCAAACCTAGCTTTTTACACGGGTGATGGAGATATGCACACAGATCTTCATTCACCCTCACAGGGCAAGTCATCTCTCTGGCCCTGAAATTCTCCACATTTTAACACACAAAGAAACCAACATCCGTGAAACTTAGCAACAATGTGAATACACACACATGTTCCTAAAGCTTACCGTATACATAATTTATAAAATATGTATGTATCAATTACAAGTTACACATGATAAGTACCACTTTTTAATATATTCTATTTTTTTTGAGAATTTCATACATGCATTCAATATATTATGGTCATATTTATACTCCCACTCCTCTCCAGCTCTTCTCAGATCTGCCCCCAACTCCATGTCCACTTTATTCATAGTTCTGCTTTGTGCTTCCCATACATTCATGGTGTGGTACCATCCCACTGGACTATAATTAAACTGCCAAGGACCACACACTTACAGAAAATAGCTCTTCTTTTCTTGGAAGCCATCAATTATCAGTAGCTCCTCTACCAGGGACAGGATTTGGGAGCCCCTCCTTCCCATACTAGAATGTCTGCTGGCTTGATGTTATGCAGGCAACCACAGAAGCTGGGAGTTCCTGTGTGCAGCAGTCCTCTGTGTCCTGAGACACTGTTTTACTCTGGTCCTCCTTGACTTCTTATCCCTATTGTCTTTCTGCCCTCTCTTCTTCAAGCATTTGTGGAACAGTATGATATAGACTAGTAGCTGAGTGCTCCCCAAACACTTATTCTCTATACTTAGACCAATCGTGAGTTTTTCCATTAACCAACATCCATTGCCCAAAGAAACTTCTCTGATGAGGTCTGAGCTTCACTAACAGATGGGTATAGAGGTATGAAGGCAGTTTGATATTATGACCACCAGCAAAATGGTGCATGAGCTCTCCAACCATGGATTCTTGGCCAGGTTTCAGTAGCAGGCATGAGTATCCTCCTACAGAGTAGGCCTTAAATCCAGTTACAAAGTGACTGGTTACTCTTATAACACAGGTCCCACTATTGTGCCAAGGTCCATATCTTGTCACTTTTAAAGCTTTTTCCAAATATAATTTACTGATGACTTCATTGACTTACTGAAGACATAAGAAAATACCAGTTTGGGCAGCTTGAACAATAGAAAAATTTCCTCATAGCTCTGAGGGTTGGAAGATCACAGTGGCATAGGCTGGTTTCTTCTGTGCACATTCCTGGGAACTGTGTGTCTACATTTTCTCTTCTTTGAAGGATACCAGTCATTCTGATTAGGACTTCCCAAGTGGCCTCATTTTATCCAAATCACCTCTTTCAAGGCACTATCTCCAAATGCTCTTTCTAAAGTACTAGATGTTATGCCCAGATCACGGGGCCCCTCAAAGACCACCACGGAGACACGGAATCCATTTGCAAAAGCAAAGAGTCTTTATTCAAGCTTGATCTTAGACCATCTGTTATGAATTATTGTTCAGGGGAACCCCCAAGGGTATCCTGCACATGAAGGGAAACATGCTGGGCAGATGCATGCCATGTGGGCATGGCACCGGCAGTGGCCAGTAATTCACAAGCCAGACACTGTATCCATGTGGAGAGTTTATTACAATAGAGAGATGAAGAGAAAGATAGGAAAGAGAGAGAGAGAGAGAGAGGGGGGGGGGGGAGAGAGAGAGAGAGAGGAAGGGGAGGAGTTTTTCCTTAGAATGAGGCTTTTATGTCAGGATTCAGGGCAGCACCAAGGGATGGGATTTCAAGGGGCAGGTCAGAATATTAACATTCCTCTGTTTTGATTATCATGAAAAGAGGTGAGTTATGGGAGCAAGTGGGGGAACAAGGGCACTGAATTCTCCAGGATACTTCAAGCTGACAAGGGGCAAAGTGGGGAGGGGGAACAGGGAGTAGCACACGGCAGAAGATCTCAGGAATGTTCCTTGAGGGAGCTGAGGAGGCAGGTTGCAGCAGTGGCGTTCCAGGAGCTTGGGGGGAAATGGCACGCCAAATCAGGAGTACAGAAGCCATGGCATCTGCTGTTTCTCTAGCGGTCAAGTGGAAACAATGAATCTGCAAAATATGCTTGAAAAATAGGTGGGGTCAGAAATGGGTTCTGGAGATTGTTAGTTTTCATCAGACCAGATTTCTTGATGCAGTAACAAAACTTTTCCCAGGAGCCTGTAGGTATCTGTAGGACAGCTAGAATGGATTTGCATTATGGCAAAAGGGTCAAAAATCCATTTAAGGACTCTTAAGAATTCTTAGTAGTCAATGTTCTATCAGTTTACCAAAGCTGTATTTATCATATTAAAACTTTGCACCTCTGGAGTTATATCTGAAACCAGTCTATTCTGTACCATGAAGTCTGTGTATGAGGCATACCTGTCTGTAATTGAAAAGCACACACACACACACACACACACACACACACACACACACACACACACACATATATATATATATATATATATATATATATATATATATATATATATATATATATATATATAAAATCTTGGGATTGGTGCTTTTAAACTGATACCCTACTCATCAAACATCGTCAGATCTGAGAAGGATAAATTTAAGAAGAAGTGAGACAACTTTCCAGCTACCTAGGCAGCAGTCCCAAGTCTCTCCGTGGTCGTTGGTGGGACAGAAGCCCCAAAGGCACCACTTGTTCAGCTGATAAACCCAGAAGATCTGACAGACTTTTTCCTGTGGAGTAGAAATTTGGGGAGACTGACCCACCTTGACTTTGCAATATGGGGCAATCAGTCCTCCATTATTCCTCTTATTCACAGTCTGGACAGGATCTCAGTTTTTGCTGCATGGCCAGCCTTGCCATAAGCTTCTGGGTGGAAGTTCTTCTGCAGCCATCCATCTTCTTGGAGGAGATACAGGATGCTGCCAGGAGCTGACATGTCTCTCTATCATAAAAAGCTTTTATATTAAGTGCCATATTCTCAGATCTCTACAGGTGTTTGAGGACTGGGGGAGCAAAATCTGTTAGATGTATTTATAACTTTGAGAGCATATGTGTATATATATATGTAAATATATATGTATGTATGTATGTATGAGACTTAAGTCTGAATATACAGGTTTCCCAGTTAGTTACAGCTTAATGAAGTCAGCAAGGACAGGGAAGTTCACATTCCAAGCCTGAATAGACCTTGAGTGAGTAGAGACATTCTTCAAGCTGTTGGCAGTGATATCTGAATCGATTACCATTTTTAAGGCCCTGTAGCTGTAGTTCTGATCTTTGAGTACAGCCAGATTATAATCCTAATGACTTATATAGAAATAATTATTTCTTAAGCTGTCTCCTAAGAAGGCAAAGAAAAGTGACAGGGAAAGATCCCAAGGCTGAATGAGAACAGGAGAAAAGGGACTTGTGAGTCAGGGTGGAGCCCAACTCTGAGAAAAGCACCCTCTGAGAAAAGGAAAAGGACCCTCTTGGTGGATTCTATGCCAGGGTTTCCATCCCTAAAACGGTGGATTCTATGCCAGGGTTTCCATCCCTAAGATGGTGGATTCTATGCCAGGGTTTCCATCCCTAAGATGGTGGATTCTATGCCAGGGTTTCCATCCCTAAGCTTCTCCTGGGAACAGGGAGCACAGGACGACATATTCTCCATAGCTGCTTCAAGCTGAAACAGGGCACAGGTGGTCAGGACCCTGGCTAGTTAAAGGTGAGGAGGGAACCCAGGCATGTGGTCATCTGACCTGGCTGCAGAGGCAGGGAACAATTACACTTGGCTGGGCTGGTCCACATCACACAGACAAGAATCTCTGCTGACGTCCGTAGCAGGGAAAGTGCTGCAGGTTGTGGTCCACAACTTCTGCTTTGATGTTTCTGCCAGCCTGCTGAAATACAGACTAGAGATGGGAGTTAAAATTTATGGATTTATTTGGAGCCTTTTTTGCTCATGGTCTTAATAATTGGGAAGAGCAGGAGTCCCAAGACCAGGAATGAGGAAAAAATACTATCCTTAGGAATAGACAAGTGAGTAAAAAATAAAAGTTTTAGATAAATTAATATCATCAATCAGTACTGAAATCCATATCATAGAAAAGCAGGTAGTGAGTAACCAAGGAAAATTTAAAATCCTGAGCTTGTGACCCAAAGTGTATCAGAATTGTATTAATATTAAAATCTAAAATTTTAAATCTTAATTTAATACTACCTGCATGTGGTTCCGCTGATGCCCCAGAGGGGAGCACATTATGTCTCTGGGTCCTGCCCACACAAGCGGCTGTGGAGGAATGAAAGGCAGGCTATGATTGGACTTTCACCCCACCCAGACAGCTGGAGCCTGAGAGACGCAGCTGTGGAATGCCAGGCCAAGGCTGGAGGACTTTTCCTAGGCCTGTAAAAAACAGTGAAACAATGCAAAGCAGGAGGTGATTCCCTAACCTCCCTCTATACCAATGGCCTGAGCACTGGGTGCCCTACCCATGCTGCCCTTAGTAAAGATGGCAGTGAGGTCATATGACCTGCTTGTTTTGACCTTAGCCAAGATGGCAGCTAGACCATACAGTTGTCCTTTTTTAAGATGGTGGCTTGACCACGTGGCTGCCCTTATCAAATATGGCACCTGACCACGTGTTCATGTGGTTTTTTTTTTCCCCAAAATAAACTGAGCAGATAAGGAATAGATAAATTGAAGCATTTAAAAGTCGGTTAGAAAGAAATATAGATAGCCATATCAACCATACATTTCCATTTAGACATAGAAAATAGACTTTGGGAAAGAAAGACAGAGAAGTAGCTGTGCAGTCAGGCAGGAAAGAGGGACCACCGCCTGGCTGCAGCGTGGTGCTAGCAGTGGCGGCCAGTAATTCACAACCCAGATACTGCATCCACATGGAGAGTTTATTATAATAGAGAGATGAAGAGAAAGATAGGAAAGAGAGAGACTGAGAGAAAGAGAGAAGAGAGAGTTTGAGAGCGCACACCTAGTGGGAGAAAAAGCAGAAGAGAGAGAGAGAGGAAAGGGAGGAATTTTTCCTTAAAATGAGGCTTTTACATCAGGACGCAGGGCAGCACCAAGGGGTGGGCTTTCAAAGGGTGGATCAGAATATTAACTCTGTGTCCAACATAGCAGTACAATTGGAGAGTGCCATGCCCGAGTGAGGTAGGGTTTTTAACATAGTAGAGGCTCAGGTGTGGGTGTTTCCAGGTTCAGGACCCTGATTGGCTGACCTTGTCTAGGGGTATCTGTAAAAGGGAATAGGTGCATGCCAGGCTCAAGGTCATCTGGTGATCTTATCTAAGGGTTGAAACGTTTGTCAGGCACTTCCCTTTAGATGCTGGTCTGTCTGTGGTTGGGGTTAGCTTATGGCTTTTCCTAGATTCTAGTGCTGCCTGCCAGTAAACTGAAACTCAGAACTACTTTTTAGCTGGTTTTTATTAAGCTTATCATGGCAGCTGTGTGGCTAACCTGACCTGGACCCCACATCCCCCCTCCATAAGTACCAATGATAGGACCCAATCATGGGCTCTGTCTGTCCAGCAGTTCAAGTGTATATTATTGAGACTTAAGAACTATTAGCTGGATGCTGCTGACTTGGTCCCTTACAAAGGCAGTTAGTCTTTTAATAAGGCAAGAGCCAAGTGTAAGCAAAAGAAGCAAGATCACTAAGAGACCAGCTAAGGCAGACACCAGGGTGGTTAACCAGGGGGGCAATTGAACAAATTTTCATACCAGCTGGTTCCTTGTTGCTGCTGCTTTTCTCTGTCACAGATCTGCTTTCTCAGCAGGGCCATGGAGTCTCTAATGACCCCTGAGTGGCTAACATAAAAACAGCATCGCCCTCCTAAGGCCTTGCATAGGTAGGTTCCCTTGTTGAAGGAACAATGGGTCAAGGCCCCTTGTATTTTAAAGAACTGTTTCAGCTAGAGAGGAGAGTGATTCTTCTAAACTGTAACAGATTTTTCTAGGACAGCAACATCTGCATCTATTGCCATTCATGAGGCCCTGTCATTTTGATCTTTGAGTATAGCCAGATTATATAGAAACAATAATTTCTCAAGGCCATATAGTATCTCTTTGGTTCTGCACAAAGGAGGTCAAGTGTCTTATCTTATTGCAGAACCATTTTAGTTAATAAATCCATCCATTGACAATTCTGGGCCTAATTTCCTAGTATGTCAATGTGCATTATAGGAGTCCTCTATGCCAGGGAGTTTCCTTTTGAATCAGCATTTCAACCTATTAAGGGCAGGGAGCACAGGACAACGTATTCTCTTCTGGAACTGCTTCCAGCTAACACTGGGGCATGGTTGTCAGGTCCCCAAAATGCTGAGAGGCTAGTCAGAGGCTGGGCAATGGGGCATTTTTCAGAAGCATGTGATTATCTGACCCAGTTATAGAGACAGGAAACAATCACATTGGTTGAACTGATCCACATCAGCTTTCCGCAGATCCAGAGCTCATAGTCGTTTGGAGCAGGTTGCAGTCAGCAACTGAAGCTTGGATGTATCTGCCAACCAAATGGAAACCTGTTGAGACTAGAAAATTTAAACTAGAAACAGAAGTTAAGATTTATGAACTTATTTGGAACTTTTAGACCCACAGTCTTAGTAATTGGGAAGGGGAGGAGTCCTAAGACTCAGGAGAGAGAAATACCATCCTCAGGAATAGACAGTGGAAAAAACTTAGGCTGTAATTATCTGGAGTCCTTTTTACCTCTGTGAAGTGGGTCCAAGTTTTATGACTCTTCATTCTCTGAAGCTTATATGAATTCTTAATTTACCAAAGGACATGAAAGTTTTAGATAATATTAGTATTACCAATCTGTACTAAAATCCATATCATATAAAAAGTAGGTAATGGGTATCTGTACATCAGGAGTAGACTTATACCTTTGAATCCTAGCAAAAACTACAGATTTGGGTTGAAAGCATGTACATTTTCCTTCTGTACAGACATCCAGGTATAGATTTGACTGAGATGTTTTTGGTCTGCTGAGAAGCATCTTTAAGATTATACTTAGAAGACAATCAAAAGAAATCTAAAATCTTGAGCTTGCGACCCAACAGTAAGCAGCCGCTGTTCTATTAGCTTGTCAGAACTCTATTAATGTTAAACTCTGAACTTTTGAAATCTTAATATAACAATATCATAGAAGGGGAAAGAGATATGAAGCATTTTAAATCATCTATTTATATCTTTATAACTTGTATTATATCCTAAATCATTTTCTGAGATCCTCAAAGCTTATAAGCTTTTACATCTTCAGACCTTCATATATCTTAAAATGTTCTTAGACCCTCAAAACTTGCATAGACTTTCATATCCTCAGACCTTTCTTTCGGACCCATATTCAAAGCTTTACAACTTACTTAACTTTCATATCTTAGAACATTTTCTTATCAAGAGACCTTATCAAAAGAAAAAGCATGGCTTGCTGGGCGATGGTGATGAACGCCTTTAATCCCCACACTCTCTGTGAGTTCGAGGCCAGCCTGGTCTATAGAGCAAGATCCAGGACAGGCACCAAAACTACACAGAGAAAACCTGTCTCAAAAAAAACCAAACAAACAAAAATCAAGGCTTGATTTTTACATATAAAATGAGCTAACAAGCTGACTATAGCTTGGCAGAAAGATCTGGTTGTCTGCTACTGCCAAGCTGACAAAGTTATGGTTAGCCTAGCTGTCAATACTATCGAAGATCCAAGAAGGATAAATTATACCTGAGTGCAGACCAAGGAGCTTCTGAATCCATTAAAAATTACAGGGATCAATAAATACACAGTTAGCCATATCCGGGTCTCCATAACATTGGAGGCAGAAGTATCAGAACAGCATCAGCCTTTGCCAGTCCCATAAGGTGAGAATTTTTCCTGTGGAAAAGGAACATGGGGAAAACTGGTCTTACTTCGTCTAGGCAAAAGGAGTGCAAACAATTCTCCAGTGTCCTGCTGCTTGTCCAGGTCCTGGCAGCAGATATTGCATCAGGACATCTTGCCCAGTGGTCAGCCTTGCCACAGTCCAGGTGGAGACATCGTGGTGCCCTGTAATCATCTTTGGAGACCTTGGGTCACTGCTAGGATCTGAGATAGGTCTCTGTGTGATATAATAAGCTTTTTAATCAACGTTTTAATTGCCATATTCTGCAGATCTCTGAAGTATTTGAGGGCTGCCTAGGCATATATGGATAGACAAACTTTGTTTCTAGTTACTTGTTTTGAGCTCAACCATGGAAAACATATACAGAAAACTAAGTAAGGCTTGTCCCTATAATTAATTATATCAGTACTTAGCACGACTACAATTAAAGAACTTGATCATTTATAAGGATAAACTGACTATTAACTTGTGGTCCCTAATAGTCTACAATAAGTTTAGTGCTGTGGGATGGTCTGTATGTCAAATGTGTTGCTGATTGGTCAATAAATAAATCACTGATTGGCCAGTGGCCAGGCAGGAAGTATAGGCGGGACTAACAGAGAGGAGAACAGAGAGAACAGGAAGCTGGGTGAGGGAGACACTGCCAGCCGCCACCATGACAAGCCGCATGTGAAGATGCCGGTAAGCCACGAGCCATGTGGCAAGGTATAGATTAATAGAAATGGAATAATTTAAGCTGTAAGAACAGTTAGCAAGAAGCCTGCCACGGCCATACAGTTTGTAACCAATATAAGTCTCTGTGTTTACTTGGTCAGGTCTGAATGGCTGTGGGACTGGTGGGTGAGAGAGATTTGCCCTGACTGTGGGCCAGGCAGGAAAACTCTAGCTACAGTCTACAATAAGTTTGCAGACTATGACTTTACATTCTATTCCTGTCAGGTTTAGCCTTAAAAAATAATGATTTTGGATTGAAGCTCTTCTAGTATCAAAATAAAACCTCTTAGTCATAGATAAAGGGCTCAGTAAAGAAACCAAAATAGCCATTCTATGGGTGAAAATAGAACAAGTTTGTATCAAATTGTTAAGGCTGTCTCCTGGGAAGGCAAGGAAAGTGACAGGGGAAAATCCCAGGGGGAAATGGGAACAGGAGAAAGGGGGCTTGTGAGTCAGGGTGTGACCCAACTCTGAGAAAAGGACCCTCTTGGGGGACCAGGCATTCCATTATAGAATATATATATCTTATTTATCAAACACATGTTGCCACTTATTTAAATTCTCTAGGAGCTTGGTGTTAAACACTTGTCAAAGACATAAATACTTAGGTGTAAACCTCTAAGTTAGCTTTTGTTAATCTAAATAGATCTTTATAACCTTAAATTTTTATCATCATACAAAAGTTCACACCAATCCAAAATATTTGAGACTTGTTGTTTCCTTAGTCTAAGAGGAAATACAATGAACAGAGAGCTCATTAGGACTAAGAAATGTACTCTTTAACCTTAGTAAAAGGTGCCTGCCAGCCATGTGGCTGCCTACATCATGATGAGGTCACCAGTCAACATGGAGGAGAGCAACATGGCTGCTGTTTAAAACATATTTTTCTAAACCATAGTTACATGCACACATGCACAAGTTGAATCCAAGTTACATACACATACATACAGAGTTAAAGCTAGCTTACATTCACACATGTAGAGTTAAATCCAAGTCACATAGTGTCCACATACACGCATTTTGCAGTGAAGAATCCCCAGCCATTTTTAAAATGAAAAAAACCAACCAGAATTAACCTAATACGGTCAAATTTCAAATTCAATATTTGCAGGTATGAGAAACCAGAGCAAACATAGTCCACAGCCCCTCTGGCCTTCTACTACTTTCTATATACCTTCAGTCCATTCCTCTGATTCCTCAGACATTTTTACTTCAGACAAATTCCTTTTCCCTTTTTCTTTCTTTATTATTCCAGTCTCCTGCCTTTTCTCTTGCTTTCCAGACAACACAAAAACTTTTACCAAAGTCTTTCTTGTGGTTTCTCTCAGTAGTCTAGTATATATTGTATGGTTACAATATTTTAAACAAGAATAGAAACATACCTATGCCATAACAAAAATAACTCTAAATTTGCATCAACACTGTACCAACATGAAACATCTGAAACTAGCAGTAGTTGTTTTTTTTTCCTTTTCCCTAACCAGTAACAATTTGTAACCAACCTCTTAGATGTGAGTGGCTCACCAAGCACATCTCATGGGTCACGAAATTTTCCCCAAGCATTTCGGTGTTGCCTTCCCACTCCCCACCCCCACCCGGCATGGGAGGGAGTGGCTCTCACGGTAGAGCCAAACCTTGGCCAGGTGCAGATGGAAGCAATGTCATGGTAGCAGTCCCCCAGGGCAGGCAGCAGGAGCCCTTCCCATCGGCACAGGAGGGGACAGTGTGTGCACAGCAGGGGCAGGAAGCAGAGTCTCCTAGGGGCCAGTGCAAGGTCCCATCAGGCAGGCCCTAGGACCCAGAGACAGAAAGAGACCTCGCCGCGAAGGTAAGGGAGGGTGGAGAGAAACCAGGAGGGACTGGCTGCCTCACCACACCTTCACAACATGGCTGCCATAGCCCAGCCGTCCCTCCCACATGAGCGCACTGCCCTGGTGCCTGGTTCCAGCCATGCCTGTATCAAGCACACAGAGCGGCAGACTGGAAATGACTCCCTGCCTGCCCGTATGAGTGGGCTGACCTGCCACCCAGCCCTGCCTTCCCGAGTTGCCCATTCACAGTGGGCCAAGAGCCACAGAGGGAGGCTGCCTCTTTTCAGTGAAATGCTGGAGGGAGGGGAGAAGAGGTTGTTTGCCTCATCCCTCCCAGGAAAATAAAGGAGGTTAGTAGGCAGAAACAGAAACAGCAGTGACACAGACAGCCAGGTACCGGTTCGCCAAAATCAGGATGACAGAGTTCTGTTTTGCATTGGTGACCTGCTCGTCCCAGTTTAAACAGGAGGACCCTCTGTCCCGGTCCAACCAAAGGGACCCAGTGTTGGCTTCAAATAATAAGCAGCGCTGTTACCCTGCGAGAAAGGTCACCGGGCATGACAAAACCCAGTATCAGAGCTTTATTGGGAGGAGGAGGGGACAGAAGAGAGTGGCCAGGCCTGTGAAAAACACATGGAGGGAGGAGGAGAGAGCAGAAGAGAGGGGAGGAGTCTGTGACCGGCTTTTTGAGGATTTCCCTGCACATGTGCATGGAGCTACACCACACATGCGCAGATATCATAATCACGCAGTGCACTGATGACCCATGACGTAAGACCCCTTACTTTGCTATGAACTGCGCATGTGTGGTCGTATAGCTGGAGGAGTGGCAGAATCCTAACACCCATTCCCTTCCCAACGAGTCTGAGATATCTCTCGGGCCCACATGCTGGTTGTACTTGGAGTAGTGACAGACCACATGATGTTCTCCAGAACAGTTTCTATCTGGAATCACAAGCCTTACAGATTTTAAAACAAGCATACACACAAATCCAGGCATAAAACAAGCATACTGTGGCCACATTGTTCACATATTCATACAGAATAGGCAGGACATTCCAACAGAAAGATAAACAAAACTTTTCCTGGCAAACAGTATCAGCTAACCAACTTAGAAATCCTAAAATAAAAGTTTACAGTCTACAGTAGCATAGGGAAGCATAATAAAGACAGTTCCTAGCCATGGCGTCAGTCTTGTAAGTCAGAAAGAGAACACACAGTAAGACAACAAATAGCTCTCCTGGCACCCAGAGACAAAACGAAAGGGATCCAATCCTCCCAGGTACCTAACCTGTGGTCCTCCTGTGTATCCACTTAGACCATCTACAGGCTATTACAAACTTTGGGCTCACTTTCAAAAGGATATCCAAAAGGCCCACTTATAAAAGAATGTCAAAAAGGCAAAAGGTCCACTTACAAAATGATATCCAAAGGCCCACCTACAAAAGGATATCCAGAAGCCCACTTACAAAAGGATATCCAGAAAAGAAAGACACAAAACAAAAGTAAACACAGAAAACTTATCAGCTGGCTGAAGGCTCTACAGACAGTGGCCCCGGTGGGCTTGAGGGATCCCGGGATGAGCCCCCAAATGTTATGCTCAGATAGTGGGGAGCCCTTAAAGACTACCATGGAGACACTGAATCCATATGTAAAAGCAAAGAGTCTTTATTTCACAAATGCAGCACATCTTTACACAGTTAACAAACACAGCATGAACAAATCCAATGCATCTTTGCCTGGTTAAACAGATATTCCACAACATGCTGGTTAGGTTTTTGTTTGTTTGTTTGTATCAACTTGACAAGCTAAGGTCATCTAGAAGAGGGAACTCCAAGTGAGAAAAGGACTCCATGAGATTGGCCTGTAGGCAAGTCTGTGGAACATTTTCTTGATTAATTATTAATGTGGGAGGGCCCAGCTCACTGTGAGTGGTGCTAACCTTAGATTGTATAAGACACGGAGAGCAAGCCAGTAAGCAAAACGTTTCCGTGGTCCCTGCTTCAGTTCCTGCCTCGAGGCTCATGCCCTGATTTTCCTCAGTGATGGATAAAGACCTAGGAGTTGTAAGAGAAAACTAACACTTTCCTTCCCAAGTTCCTTTTGACCACAGTGTTTATCACAAAACAGAAACCAAACAAGTGGAAGTAATCGGTCTGCTGTGTTCCTAAGAGAGTGTAGACACTGCCTCAGGCAGGAGCTGAGGAAAGGAAAGCTGAGTCAGAAACCTTCTTGAAATAGGCTCAGAGATCAACTAGCTATTACTTAATTTGTGCCAATATCCATGATAGTTGTGCCTAAAATATTGTTGGCAGACTTTTTTGTCCTGCCAGCCAGCTCCCAAATAACCACATAGAAACTTATTATTTATAAATGCTTGGCCAATAGCTTAGGCTTGTTACTAACTAGCTCTTACAACTTAAATTAACCTATATTTTTTATCTGTGCTGTACCACATGGTAGTGCCTTTTTTCAGCTCTGCATGTTCATCTCCTGCTTCCTCTGCATCTGGCTGGCAACTCTGCTTTCCTTCTTCCTAGAGTTCTCTCAGTCTGGCTCTCCTTCCTAACCTCTTTCTGCCCAGCTATTGGCCAGTTGACTCTTTATTAAACCAATGAGAGCAAAACATCTTCACAGTGTACAGAAGGGTTATTCCACAGCAAAATATACTTAATTTCTTTAGAAAGTATCTATGAGCAAGTGGTCAGGAAGCAATATGTGATTTTTTTTTCATTTTTTCTTTTCTGTAATTAGTAAGATGAATTGCCATCTTCTTTATTTCTCCAGAAAACACATTGCTAGTGAAAATGTACACACATAATGTGCTTTCTTCCTTTATACTCCAACACTTGGCTAAAGACCTTGTTGTTTCTCCTTGCATTCCTTCTGCCTTTTGTTACTTTCGGCAATACAAAATGGCTTACATAGCCTTGAACTTTTTCTGGAATGGAGAGAGTGAGGGAAGATTGCAAGCTCAATAAGATTTTCACATGTGGTTCTGTGATTGACTACTGCACCTAAGGGTAGCTATTATTTGTGGAGGAACTAGATGCACTGTATACCCGGCAAAGCTCTATTATGCAATTGGTTAAATAAATCTGGTGCACATGTCAAGTGGAAATCTTTATAGCTCTTTTGTTTTAATGCCCTAAATGCCTAAAATATTGGTCTCAAAATGAAAAAAATATATAAATTAATTTGATTATAATTTAAAGTTAAGCATCATTAATATAGTAGAAATTTATTTCTAACATAATAAGCTATACATGAAAAAATATAAAGATTCTAATTATCAGACAGCCTCTACAGAGTGACAATAACTTCTTTTTTAAAAGATTTTATTGTTATTTTTATTTATGTGTATGAATGTTTTGTCTCTATGTATGTGTATAATGTGTGCTTTCCTGGTGCCCACAGCAGCCATAAAAGGGCATTAGATTCCTGGAACTTGAATTACAGATGGTTGTGAGCTGCCATGTGGGTCCTAGAACCAAACCAGGGTCCTCTGCAAGAGCTCTTAATCACTGTACATCTCTCCAGCCCTTAGCTGTAACAGCTCCTCTTAAAACTGCAAAGTAAACTTCACTGCCTGCTCCTCAGGTGCTGTAGATGTCACTCCCAGGAATAGCATTCAGATGTTATTGGCAAGTAACCTTCTCCCTGGAGAAGGTGGTTGGCCAAGAATCTGGTTGTGGGGTCTTTGTGGTTTCTGTGGCTCACACTGTGATAGTTACATCAGATTTGCATTAATAAATTATACTCACACTACTCATATGGTCTGACATGGGAGTAAACTCCCAAGTCTACTAATTACATTAGGAAGAACAAGATTGTTTTCCATTAAAGGGTAAAATGCTTTTTATAATTCTTATGCTTCTTCCAACTCTCACTGCTGTGTAAACTACATCCTGTAGAGAATGCATGAAGCTATATTTAGCTAGAATGTGTCGAAGAATGAGACCTCCTCCTAGAAGGGTACAAGTGGCTTCTTGACAACTCTTATTGTTTTGTTAATGAATATGTTGTCTTAAACATTAAAATTCCACAGTCTTCATAATTGTCATAGCTTAACTGGAGGTGACTTGGGAACGTAATTTGTTTTAAAAAAATTATCAGGCTAAATGCAATATGCTCTTTTGGACTGGATTCTGGAGTAAAAAGAAAATATTAGTGGAAACCTAGTAATCCCTGTAGCCTGTCATTCAGTTAATAATCACATATAGATGGTAATTGCCTCTTTCTGACAAGTGTACCCTGGCTGAGCAAGAGGTCCCCCTTAGGGGGTACTGGATAGAGGCTATGTAGGGATTCTGTGCTGCCTTTTGCCATTTCCTGCGAATGTAAAAAGACTGAGAACCAACAGGGCTTCCAAGTGAGGCTGTTGAGAAAGTTCTTAACTACAGAGGAATTCCCCAAGTTAGGATTATATGTATTCACAGAATGATAATATAAGCCTAAAAATGAGATTTTAAAAGCATGTTGTTATGGAAACAAAACACATGTGTAAATGGAAATGATGGCTGTAGTGCTAAATGAGACATCTTCTGAAATACTTTTGAAATTGAAATTCTGTGTTAAGTGTTTGGAAGCTGCCAACGGGCACACTGAGGATGTTACTGAACCCTCGACAGACTGGCACATGTGGTTCCAGTGGGGTAAAGTCGAGTGACCGTCTTCTGCTCTTTTCTTTGTTGTTCTCATTCTGAGACCACCTTGTCATTTTAAAGATCAGGGGATGGCCCTAAGAATCTTTTAAACTCGTACATTTATAGTTTCAGCATCAGTGATTTTTAGAGAAATTACAAGACTCTTAAAAATAAAAGCTACCCGCAGTTTGTTATCTGCTTCAATATACATTCCCAGGCCTCTTTCTGCAGTAGATGCCCCTCAGAAAAGGGGCATGTAACTCTGATCCAGTCAAATATGGTACTCCCTCCTTTTGAACATACTGCCAAAGCAGGGAAAAAAGAGGAAATCCTATGGTCTAAGGAGGAGGAGAGAACCTAAGCTTGCTCCCAGCGGTCAGGCCCCTGCAGCAGGGAAGTCCATCCTGCCTCAGCCAGCAGTCCAGGTCCACTGAGAGTCACATAGTAGTTCTTCCTGAACTCTGAAAAACTGAATTTTGGGCTCCAACATGAAACTAATTCAAAACAGGGAGCCGGGAAGCACACTGGGGACTTGGTAAGAACCCCCAAATTAGGGAACCCTGACCCTTCCTCTCCATTTTGTCACCCCTACTAAACCAGCTGCAGCAAAGCACTACCCACTGGGATGCAGGGGTGAGTCAGTTATGGTGAGAGCCTATAGGATGGACAAAGCTGAGGTCTGTTGCTAAGAGACAGAAACTTCAAGGGCAAGTGAAATCTCTGATGTTGGTGACTGGTTTATGAAATCCCCAGGTATAAAACTGGCAAAACTCCAGTTTAGGTCTGAAGGGAATTCTATCCTCAGAAACCTGCAGTTTGGAGACAAGCTTGTGACTGTTTTCAGCAGAGGGCTACTCAGGTTCAACAAAGGTTGGTTGTTGAGGTAGTGTGGTACTGGCATGTAATGGCCAAGGATGGTTTACTTTTCATATATGCAGACCCATGGCAGCAAGATGGAGTCACAAAGCACTTACTTCACTGCTAGGGAAGAAAAATTAAACAGCATTTGGTTATAAGACCACAAGGAGTCCAGACTTCTGCTCCCAAGAGGAAAGCCCAGAATTTCAATGTTAACACAATGTAGTCACTGGATGAGCCTGCATTGTTTAATTAGACAATGAAATGTATGACAAAATGTTGCATTAAATTCAGCAAGGAGGGTTTTAGAATCGCATGTATGGAAGAGCACAGTGAATTGTGGTAGACTGGTGCCATGGATCACATCTATAATCCCAGCACTTTGGAAGCTGAGGCAGAAGAATAATCATGAGTTTCAAGCCAGCCTGAGCTCCAGTGTGAAACTCTATCTTAAAACATAAAATGAAACAAGTAACAGTCAAAAGCACTACTGCGCATGCTACAATGCCCAGCATCTGTCTTCACTTGGCTAGCATCTGTCCCTTTTCTCTCCCAGCACTAGAATATCTCTTCTGGGACAGGTGTGAGCATGTGTCATAAGCCCCCCTGATCATAACACTCCATTCCTGAGATACTGACTGGGATTGAGAATATGGCCCAGGCAGGATCTTAAGAGTCCTTCTCTGGATCTGGTAAAGAGACACAAGGTAGAAACAGGACTCTCTCCAAAGATTCTCAAAGAAGATGATGCAAATCTAGAGCTCTGAGCAACCTACTTCTCTGGAAGAAAATGAGATCATGCACTGAGGAGTCTGAGCTGAGACTGGAGAAGGGAAGAGAGAAAGGCCTGATGATGGAACTTCTATCTAGGCCCAAACCCATCTAGAATCATTCCCTCTTCTTCTTCTTCTTCTTCTTCTTCTTCTTCTTCTTCTTCTTCTTCTTCTTCTTCTTCTTCTTCTTCTTCTTCTTCTTCTTCTTTTCTTCTTCTTCTTATCAAGACAGGGTTTCTCTGTGTAGCCCTGCATGTCCTGGAACTCACTTTGTAGACCAGGCTGGCCTCAAACTCAGAGATCTGCCTGCCTCTGCCTCCCAAGTGCTGGGATTAAAGGTGTGTTCCACCACCACCCAGCTATATGATGGGTTTCTTTTTAAACATTAACATTTTCCATATTCCTTTTTCCTTTTTTTTTATTATTAAGAGATTTTCTATTCATTTTACGTACCAACCACAGATTCCCATGTCCTCCCTCCTACTGCCCCCCAGGCCTTATCCATAACACATCCTCCCATTCCCACCTCCTCCAATACAAGGTCTCCCATGGGGAACTAGCAGAGCCTGGTACATTCATTCAGGTGAGGCAGATCCAAGCCCCTCCTCCCTGCACCAAGGCTGCACAAAGTGTCTTACCATAGGCCCCAGGCTCCAAAAAGCCCACTCATGCACCAGGGACATTCCTGATCCCACTGCTTGGGGGCCCCCTAAAAAGTTCAAACTAAACAAGTGTCTCACCTATCCAGAGGGCCTAGTTCAGTACCATGGGAGCTCCTCAGCTATTGTTTCACAGTTCATGTGTTTCCACTAGTTTGGCTGGTTGTCTCTGCATATTTTTCCATCATGATCTCGATGTTCCTTGCTCATAGAATCCCTCCTCTCTCTCATCGATTGGACTCCTGGAGCTTGGCCTGGGACCCGGCTGTGGATCTCTGCATCTGCTTCGATCAGTCACTGGATGAAGGCTCTATGACAGTTGGGGTATTCAGCCATCTGGTCACCTGAGTAGGCCAGTTCAGGCACCCTCTCGACTATTGTCAGTTATCTAAGGTGGGGTCATCCTTGTGGATTCCTGGGAACTTCCCTAGCACTCTGTTTCTCCCTATTCCTACAATGTCTTCATTTATCATGGTATCTCTTTCCTTGCTCTCCCACTCTGTCCCTGTTCCAGCTCAAACCTCCCATTCCCCTATGTTTGCATCCCCTATCACTTGCCCTCCATTACCCCCCTCACCCCAAGTTTGCTCATGTAGATCTCATCTATTTCTCCTTTGCTGGGGAATCCATGCATCCCTCCTAGGGTCCGCCCTGCTAGCTAGCCTCCCTGGAGTTGTGGGTTGCAGTCTGGTTATCCTTTGCTTTACATCTAGTATCCACTTATGAGTGAGTACATACCATATTTTTCCTTCTGAGTCTGGTTTACCTCACTCAGGATGATATTTTCTAGTTCCATCAATTTGCTTGCAAATTTCATGATGTCATTGTTTTTCTCTGCTGAGTAGTACTCCATTGTGTATATGTATCATATTTTCTTAATCCATTCTTCAGTTGAGAGGCATCTAGGTTGTTTCCAGGTTATGGCTATTACAAATAATCCTACTATGAACATAAATGAGCATGTTTCCTTGTGGTATGATTGAGCATTCCTTGGGTATATGCCCAAGAGTGATACAGCTGGGTCTTTTTTTTTCTGAGAAATCACCGTACTGGTTTCCAAAGTGGCTGTACAAGTTTGTACTCCCACCAACAGTGAGGAGTGTTCCCCTTGCTCCACATCCTCTCCAACATAAGCTGTCTTTAGTGTTTTTGATCTTAGCCATTTTGACAGGTGTAAGATGTAATCTCAGAGTCATTTTATTTGCATTCCTGATGGCTAAGGGTGTTGAGCAATTCCTTAAATGTCTTTTGGCCATTTGAGATTCTTCTGCTGGGAATTCTCTGTTTAGCTTTGTAGCCCATTTTTTTAATCAGAATGTTCATTATTTTGATGTCTAGTTTCTTGAGTTCTTTATATATTTTGGAGATCGGTCCTCTGTCAGATGTGGGGTTGGTGAAGATCTTTTCCTATTCTGTAGGCTGTCATTTTGTCTTATTGACTGTGTCCTTTGTCCTATAAAAGCTTATCAATTTCAGGAGGTCCCATTTATTAATTGTTGCTCTTAGTGTCTGTGCTACTGGTGTTATATTTAGGAAGTGGTCTCCTGTGCCAATGTGTTCAAGAGTACTTCCTACTTTCTCTTCTATCAGGTTCAGTGTAACTGGATTGATGTTGAGGTCTTTGATCCACTTGGACTTGAGTTTTGTGCACCATGACAGATATGGATCTATTTGCAATCTTCTACATGTTGACATCCAGTTATGCCAGCACCATTTGTTGAAGATACTTTCTTTTTCCCATTGTACAGTTCTGACTTCTTTTTCAAAAATCAGGTGTTCATACGTGTGCTGATTGATGTCAGGGTCTTCAATTTGATTCCATTGGTCCACGTGTCAGTTTTTTTTTTTTTTTTTGGTTTTTCGAGATAGGGTTTCTTGGTGTAGCTTTGTGCCTTTCCTGGATCTTGCTCTGTAGACCAGACTGGCCTCGAACTCACAAAGATCCACCTGCCTCTGCCTCCCGAGTGCTGGGATTAAAGGCGTGCGCCACCACCGCCCAGCCACGTGTCAGTTTTTATGCCAGTACCAAGCTGTTTTTATTGCTGTAGCTCTATAGTAGAGCTTGAAGTCAGGGATCGTGATGCCTCCAGAGGTTGCTTTATTGTACAGGATTCTTTTAGCTATCCTGGGTTTTTTGTTTTTCCATATGAAGTTGAGTATTTTTCTTTCCAAATCTGTGAAGAATTGTGTTGGGATTTTGATGGAGATTGCATTGAATCTGTAGATTGCCTTTGGTAAGATTGCCATTCTTACTATGTTAATCCTATCTATCCATGAGCATGGGAGATCTTTCCATTTTCTGATATCTTCTTCAATTTCTTTTTTCAGAGACTTAAAGTTCTTATCATACAAGTCTTTCACTTGCTTAGTTAGAGTTACCCCAAGGTATTTTATATTATTTGTAGCTATTGTAAAGGATGATGTTTCTCTGTTTTCTTTCATAGCCCTTTAATCATTTGTATATAGGAGGGCTACTGACTTTCTTTTTAGTTAATCTTATATCCTGCCACATTACTGAAGAAGTTTATCAGCTGTAGGAGTTCCCTGGTAAAATTTTTGGGGTCACTTATGTACACTATCATATCATCTGCAAATAGTGAAAGTTTGATTTCTTCCTTTCCAGTTTCTATCCGTTTGATCTCCTTTTATTGTCTTATTGCTCTAGCTAGAACTTCAAGTGCTGTATTGAATAAATATGGGGAGAGTGGACAGCCTTGTCTTGTTCCTGATTTTAGTGGAACGCTTTGAGTTTCTCTCCATTTAATTTGATGTTGGCTGTTAGCTTGCTGTAAATTGCCTTTATTATGTTTAGGCATGTTCCTTGTATTCCTGATCTCTCTAGGACCTTTATCATGAAGGGGTGTTGGATATTGTCAAAGGCTTTTTTCAGCATCTAATGAGATGATCATGTGGTGTTTTTCTTACAGTTTGTTTATATGGTGTATTAAATTGACAGATTTTCATATGTTGAATCATCCTTGCATCCCTGGGATGAAGCCTACTTGGTTATGGTGGATAATTTTTTTTTGATGTGTTCTTGGATTTGGCTTGACAATATTTTATTGAGTATTTTTATATCAATGTTTATGAAGGAGATTGGTCTGTAATTCTCTTTCTTTGTTGCATCTTTGTGTGGTTTGAGTATCAGGGTAAGTGTAGCCTCAGAAAAAGAGTTTGGTAATGTTCCTTCTGTTTCTACTGTATGGAACAATTTGAAGAGAATTGGAATTAGCTCTTCTTTGAAAATCTGGTAGAATTCTGCACTGAAACCATCTGGTCTTGGGTTTTTTTTTTTCTTTTGGTTGGGAGAGTTTTAATTAATGACTGTTTCTATTTCCTTAGGGGTTATTGGTCTATTTAAATAGTTTATCTGGTCTTGATTTAACTTTGATATGTGGTACCTATCCAGAAAATTGTCCATTTCTTTCAGATGTTCCAATTTTGTGGAGTACAGGTTTTTGAAATATGATATGATCGTTCTCTGAATTTTCTCATTGTCTGTTGTTATGTCTCCCTTTTCATTTCTGATTTTGTGAATTTGGATGCTATCTCTCTGCCTTTTGGTTAGTGTGAATAAGGGCTTGTCTATCTTGTTGATTTTCTCAAAGAACCAAATCTTTGTTTCATTGATTCTTTGTATTGTTCTCTTTGTTTCTATTTCATTGATTTCAGCCCTCAATTTGATTATTTCCTGGCATCTATTCATCCTGGGTGAATTTGCTTCTTTTTGTTCTAGGGCTTTCAGGTGTGCTGTTAAGTCACTGGTTGAGATTTCTCCATCTTCTTTATGTGGGCATTTAGTACTATGAATTTTCCTCTTAGTACTGCTTTCATAATGTCCCATAAGTTTGGGTATGTTGTACTTTCATTTTCATTGAATTCTAGGAAATCTTTAATTTCTTTCTTTATTTCTTTCTTGATTCATTGGTGATTCATTTGGGCATTATTCAGTTTCAATGAGATTGTAGGCTTTCTGTAATTCTCGTTGTTGTTAAAATCAAACTATAAGCCATGGTGGTCTGATAATAATAAATAAGGAGGTTATTCCAATTTTTTGTATCTATTGAGATTTGCTTTGTGACTGAGCATGTGGTCAATTTTAGAGAAGGTTCCATGGGGTGCTAAAAAGAAGGTTTCTTTTTTTTTTTTGTATTAGGGTGGAATGTTCTATAGATATCTATTAAGTCCATTTGAGTTATGACTTCTGTTAGGTCCCTTACTTCTCTGTTAAGTTTCAGTCTGGCAGATATATCCGGGGTAAGAGTGGGGTGTTGAAATCTCCCACTACTAGTGTGTGGGGTTTGGTGTGTGATTTAAGCTTTAGTAATGTTTCTTTTACAAATGTGGGTGCCCTTGTATTTGGGGCATAAATGTTCACAATTGAGACTTCATCTTGTCAGATTTTCCTCTGATAAATATCTAATGTCCCTCCTGATCTCTTTTGATTGATTTTAGTTGGAAGTCTATTTTATTAGATATTATGATAGCTACACCAGCTTGCTTTTTAAGTCCATTTGATTGGAAGGGGTTTTTTTCCCAACCCTTTACTCTGAGGTAATGTCTGTCTTTGAAGTTGAGGTGTGTTCCTTGTATGCAGCAGAAGGATGGATCCTGTTTTTGTATCCATTCTGTTAGCCTGTGCCTTTTTATAGGCAAATTGAGACCATTGATATTAATGGATATTAATGTCCAGTGACTGTTAATTCCTGTTATTTTTTGGTGGTAGTATGGTCTAGGTCCTTCTGGCTTTCAGAGTCTCCATTGAGAAGACAGGTGTTATTCTGATGGGTCTGCCTTTATTTGTTACTTGGCCTTTTTCCTTTGCAACTCTTAATATTTTTTCTTTATTCTGTATGTTTAGTGGTTTGATTATTATGTGGTGAGGGGACTTTTTTGGGCATCTAGTCTATTTGGTGTTTTGTAAGCTTCTTGTATCTTCACAGGCATTTTCTTCTTTAGGTTAGGAAAGTTTTCTTCTGTGGTTTTGTTGAATATATTTTTCTGTGCCTTTGAGTTGGTATTCTTCTCCTTCTTCTATCTCTATTATTCTTAGGTTTGGTCTTTTCATGGTGTCCCAAATTTCCTAGATGTTTGTGTTATGACTTTTTCGGCTTTAGTGTTTTCTTTGACTGATGAATCTATTTCCTCTATTGTATCTTCAACACCAGAGATTCTCTATTCCATCTCTTGCATTCTGTTGGTTATGCTTGTATCTGTAGTTCCTGTTCATTTACTCAGATTTTCCATTTCCAGCCTTCCCTCAGTTTTTTGTCTTCTTTATTGGCTCTATTTCAGTTTTCAAATCTTGGGCTGTTTCCTTCACGTGTTTAATTGCTTTTTCTTGGCTTTCTTTCAGGGATTTATTGATTTCTTCCAATTTTTTTGTTTGTTTTTTCTTCCATTTCTTTAAGAGAATTTTTTTCATTTCCTCTTTAAAGTCTTCTATCATCTTCTTAAAGTCATTTTTAAGGTGGACTTCTTCTGGTTCTTCTGCATTGGGATGTTCAGGTCTTGCTGATGTAGAGCCACTAGGTTCTGATGGTGCCATATTGGTCTTTATGTTGTTGACTGTATTTTTTTTTTTTTTTTGGTTTTTCGAGACAGGGTTTCTCTGTGTAGCTTTGCAACTTTCCTGGAACTCACTTGGTGGCCCAGGCTGGCCTCGAACTCACAGAGATCTGCCTGGCTCTGCCTCCCGAGTGCTGGAATTAAAGGCGTGTGCCACCACCACCCGGCTTGACTGTATTTTTGCACTGGCGTCTACCTATCTCTTCCTCCACTCCATGCATGTGGTGTCTGTATCTGAGGGAGCCTCTCTTGGTCCAGTTGATACTCTTGGTCTAATGGGAGTTCTTAGTCTAATTCGGGATCTTGGTCCAATTGGTGCTGATGGATTCTGCATCTCAGGGAGCAGTTCATAGTCCAATGGGCACTAGTGGGCCCTGTCTCAAGGAACAACTATTCCTAATTGGTGCAGGGTGGGCTTATGACTCAGGTGGTTTCTGGTGTCACAGGTGATGGTTTTCTGTTCCGAATCAGTGCAGGTTGGGCTTATGACTCTGGTTTTCACTGGTGTCACAAAGGGCTGTTTTCTTGGAGAGGGGGCGGTACCATTTTCCATATTCTTAAACTATCTCTAAAGTAAATTTTCTTAAATTTCCTCTAATATTTAAGTAACTTTAAAATATTAAAACCATTTTTGAACTATATCTCTAGTGTTTATTTTGAGAAATGTAACTATTAGGTCCAACTATTTGAACATTTAAAGGCATCTAGCATATTTTAGACATTACTGATTTAGATGAATCCAGCTATTCACATATAAGAAACTAGACCTTCATGGGTAACTAGGTAAATATGAGAAGAACAAATAAGACATCATAGGGCCTTCAATGAATCAATCCTTGGAAGAAGAAAAGCTATCCAGAATTACCCCCAAAATTAAAACTTAATTTGATTAGAGTAACATAAAAGACCAAGAATTTTGATATCCACATGGTACATGGTACATCCCTTCTAGTAGACACAACCTTTTTAAAATATGACTTTAGCATTTCTCCACTATGAAAGCAATATCTAAAATAATACAAGATGCTAGACATGGTGGCCACACCTTTAATCCCAGCACTCAGGAGGCAGAGTCAGGTGGAGCTCTATGAGTTCAAGGCTAGCCTGGTCTACATGGCAAGTTCCAGGACTACAAATAAAACCATGTCTCAAAATATGGTAAGTATGTATGTATGTATTGCATATATATATGCACTTAATATATGTGTCTGTATAAAATAAAGGAATGCAAGATATAATTGATAGCTATTTTTAATGGTGAGAAATTGATTCCTGATGTTTAAATTAAATTTCTCTTACTTTGTGATGACAGCCCTGGTTTACTGGAAGAGGTTAGGACAAATAAGAAAAAAAGTTTGCCTAAACTTAATGACAATGAAAAGGGATAAGAGAGGATGAATTTGAGACTAAGGAAAGAAATGAAAATGTTTAGATGTACAGCCTGAGTCTGGATCAGTGGTTCTTAACCTTTTTGATGCTGTGACACTTTTATACAATTCCTTATGTTGTGACTTGCTAACTATTAAATTACTTTTGATGTTACTTCATGACTGTAATTTTGATACTGTTATGAGTTGTAATGTAAATATCTGATATGTGATTCCTGTGAAAGGGTCGGTTGACCGGCAAAGGGTTCATGATCCACAGGTTGAGAACAAGTGGTCTAGATGTTCCTTAGTTTTCTGACTTGACCCCTACGGAAGGATTCATATGTGAGAATGAAGTAATACTTTCCTCCCTCATCTATTTACCTAACTCCTACCTGTCTGTATCTGGACTCCCAAAGCAAAGTCCTCCATGGGCTGGGGATGTGGTTCACAAAGCAGTTGCCTAGTATGCCCAAGGCCCTGGATTCAGTCTCTATCCTTGAGGCTACCCTCATCCTCCCCAATAAAGGAAAAACACAAAGATGATTGTAGTTGATGAAAAACTTTGCACAATTTTTGTACAAATGAAAGAAATAATGTGGGCCTATATACAGGAAGACCCATGGGTCTATCTGAAAAGACAACATGGAAACTGTTATCTGCTGCCCACTGGAATGCAAGGAACCTCTTTATA